>NC_142952.1:1687466-1714512 GCF_046866305.1 Octopus bimaculoides
CATCCCATGAAACCATTTCTCATAGTCCTGTAATGAATCCGTTACAGAAGAGAAATCGTAGTTAGAGGAAAGAATCAGAATTTTCTCTCTTACAGCCTTTAAAGTTAATAATACAAGCATGGTTAACATTATATGGATGGCAGCGTGGGCTTCAAGACTGGCTGAGCAATGCGCTACCGTGCGGTACTGTAATGCACATACGCGCATGTATGTGTGTGTGTGTGTGTGTGTGTGTGTGTATCATGCAGTACTCTATTGCCCCTATTGTGCACGTTATATATATATATATATAAAGTAATGTTTGTCACCACTTCAACATGGCTGTTCCGTAGAAACCGACGTTATTACCGTTTTTCACCCCAGGAGGGCGCCCCTTCCGGTTGGTTGTCGACTGAGGAAAATATAAAAAAAGATACATTGAATGGCCATTGGTGTTCAGTAGAGTAAAATGAAAATCAAAAGAGTCCATAGACAAAAAATGGTTGAGAACCATTGCTCTACAGATTCTGTCAGCTCCCTGCCTCGTAGGGACATCTGATCATCATAAGTTAGATTCCTTTCCCGTGTCCAGGGGTCAGCTTGCCAAGATTCTTCAGTTCCTGCGACGTAAATACAATGAACCAGGCTCCTGTCTCCAGTCCATTCTTTGATATTGTCGGTTCACAAACCTCTTTGACGGCCTCTTGCAACCCGTCCTCTCGAAACTTCCAGTCAGGATGGCCTTCGCTAATGATTTGTGGAGCATTGATGGTCTCCGAAATATGATAGTTTTGTAGACTTGGTTCTCGACAAAAGGCGTCTTTGGACTTTGGACTTTCAGCTTTTCTAGGACTGCAACATTTGTTACCCTGTCTGAAAGTGTTTGTTAAAATTAACCAAACGTTCCAAGATATCATACTTCAAGAGAAAACAGAAACGGAGGAGAAAGAGAGAGAGGGGGGAGACAGACAGAGATGGATGGAGGAGAGAGGGAATATAAATAGAAGTATTGACACCTAGGGTCACAAAATTATGAATTGCTAAATTCAGTGTCTTACTCTTCTCCACTTCCTCTCTCCCTACACACACACAAACACACACACATATGCACATACACACACACACAGCCACATATTGAGTAATTTACACGTCAAATCGACACAAATATTTAAACATTTAGTTTCTTCTCCTTCGAACATTCTACGCACGCAAACTTATTAACACGTCTTTCTCTGACTCTCTTCCCCTCTTCCTTCATCTTCTTTTTCTTCTCTTTCTCCTCCTCCTCCTCCTCCTTCTTCTTCTTCTTCTTCTTCTTCTTCTTCTTCTTCTTCTTCTTCTTCTTCTTCTTGTGTTCAAACACCAATAAACATGTCACCTTTCCACGACGAGCAACAGATTTAATATCGCCGTCGAGACCGTTGTTGACGAATCGTTCATACAACGCCTTGTGTGTGTGTGCGTGTGTGTGTGTGTGTGTGTGTGTGTGCGTGTGTGCGTGTGTGTGTGTGTGTGTAGAAGACGAAGAAGCTGTCAAGGTCACAGTGTCAATGAAGCTTTGTGAGGCGGCAGGTGTCTCCACTTATAGATTGGATCCCGTAGACTCGTCAACGCTTAACGAAGTTGTTGTCATCAATGTGAAGGAGACAACTGTTCATATTGGAGTGGTCGAGGCAGCCATTGAAAATGTTTGACTCGAAATAGTTTGCATTTTTAACGTCGAGAAACCCCACAAGATTTTTTTTTCTTAATTCATTCATGTTGCGTCTCGTCGTCGTCGTCGTCGTCGCTGTTGTTGTTGTTGCATACAATTCTATATACCTGTATTTGCCTACGTTTCACATACATACACATACCTACATATATACATACATAGATGCATAACTATACGTACATAGATTCATATATACACGACGGGCTTCTATACAGTTCCGTCTACAAAATCACTCACAAGGCATTGGTCGACCTAGGACTACAGGAGACGTCACGTGGATGCTAAACGCCCTTCTCAACTGCACAACCATGCCTCAGCTCATCTTTTGTGTTTCATTCAAAATTAAAGACTCGTCTAAACCTTCTCTATTTTTTTAACTTCTTTTAACTCGATCAGCTGTTTCAGCTGTTTTTTATTTCCATCTGTCTTCGTAGTCATTAGGTAGAATACCTTCTAATCTTTCTGCCCGTCTCTATGGCAGTCTTCGAATACTTTTCGAGTCAGCTTCCTGATATTTAAGCAGAATAGATTACACAGTATCTCCTAAGAAGTGCACTAAAAGACAAAGTTTCTAATGCCAACTTGTTTAGCAAGTGTAAGATTGGTGGAATCGAGAGCTTCCTTATACACTCACAATTGCACTGGGCTGGCCATGACGTCAGATTGAGTGACGAAAGAATACCCAAAGTCCTCATGTACAGCCAGCTTGAGAGTGGGCTCAGGAATGTTGGTCGACCATGGCTCAGATATAAGGACAAGATGAAGGGTAACCTCTTAGAGATGAAGATAGCTCACAACACCTTTGATCGAACAGCCTTGGTGCAAACAAAATGGAGATTGTTGCGTCAAAATGCTATAAAAAACTTTTTGTTGCAAGCAGCATAAACAGACTTCGGAGTGCAAGGCAAAGGAGAACAGAAGCGGCTGCAAATATATCCCCTACACTGACCTATAATCCTCAAACTTGCAACATTTGTGGCCTTCTTTGCAAATCGTTGGCGGAACTTAAATGTCACATTCGACATAAGCATTATGACTGACAAAGAAAGAGTACGTGATCGGAAACTCAACCGACGGGAGAGTCATGACTCACTTAATAATTGTATTTCTTAATATGTTTATTTTATTGTTGTATTATTTCATTCCTTAACATGCTTATTTTATAGTTATTGTATTGTTTATATTTATTATTTTATTTCTTAATATGCGTATTAATAAATATTAATATGTGAATAAATATAACAAACGGGTTATGAATTCCGGCCCATCCTGTTTATATATATATATATATATATATATATATATATATATATATATATATATATTTAATTGTCACTAAATGTGACTAGGGTGTTAAATGACACCTACATTGCTAGAAATAAGAGCTAAAATGTTCTAATGCTGTAGTAAACGCATATAAACGTAAGCATATACACTAACATGGACCTTAATCATCCGAAAAATGCTGATTTTCGGACGATTAAGGTCCCCGTTGGGCGTTTCTAACACCCTGGTCACATTTAGAGACAATTATAATTCTCCTTTTTGGTGAAACATTGCAAACTGCTGTTTATATTAATTATGTATATATATATATATATATATATATATATATATATATATATATATATATATATATATATATATATGAGGGGTTACATACAAACATACACACGCCACACACACACACACACACACACACACACATATGTATATATATATATATATATATATATATATATATATATATATATATATATATATATATATATAGGCGTGTGTGTATGTTTGTATGTACCCCCTCGTGTTTACACTTTGGAGTCAGAAATATAACACTAATCGATATTCCTTTAACGATCTGCTCCATCGCTTGACCACCAAGGAGCACCAACCAAATCTCTTTCAAATTACACTATGTTACCTAAAGAAATAAAGGCCATATCAGGCCCTTCTAGTCCCTGATTTAGAAAAGGACAGAATGGTCACAGTAGAAATCTCTTATGGTCATTGCACTTTGTTTTCTAATATAAAGTTTCTTTTCTCTTTACCTCAAATGTACCCCACACTCTTCTGTCTGCCTAGTCCGCATCTACCTCTTACCCCCTACTGTGTCGGCCTCTTTTAGTTACATCTGTTGTATTCCATCCCTAAATTCTGCTTTCATTTCAATTCTTTATCTTAACGAAAGCGATAGATTTAGATTTTGGGATGGAAGGGTGGCTAGAAGGAAGGATGGACTGCCGGGTGGATGGATGGATGGACGGGTGGATGGAGAGTTATGTGCTGTCTATTCAGTAACGTAAGTAGGAGTGGTGATGAGGGAGATCCACCCCAGGTAACGGTTTAATTGTGGTACCACTTTTGGCTCTGCAGTATAAGTGTCTATAGGAGCGAGAGGGTAAAGGCGGCACCTTTGGGTCTGCAATATAAGTATGCATAGGGGTGAGAGGGCAGGGATGGCCAACCTAAGACAGCCCACTCAGTCTGACGTCGGATTCGATCAGGATATCTGGGGCGTGGTTTTTGCTAGTTTTGATTATTTTTAGTTTTTCCTTTTTAGTCAAACAGGTTTGGACAATAAAACAAGTTTTCTAAAAGTAAACAAACATATATACATATATACATGCATGCAAAGACATACACACACACACACACACACACATGCGCGCGCGTGTGTGTGTGTGTGTGGTGCCGGTCGGCCCAAGGCTAGAGTAAAAGGCACTTCCACAGAGTGCAATGACGTTGATCTCAGAACCACAAATTGCCAAACAACCTTCCCTACACAGCCATAATAATAATGGTAATATTGGGTTCAAAGGCCTTTGAGTAGGAAAGAAATTCAATGACTGTCCGTGGGAATCGAACCTACATTTTCTGTAAAACATGATGATTGTTTTACCATTGGACCAAAGAAATCCTTCGGACTTACCCCTTTCAGAAACCTATTGTTACCAGCGAGAATTGTATGTTGTTGACGTCATTAGAATTCAGAATCTTCGAGAACGTGAAATAATTCTTTAGAGGAACGGTGAATCTAAAGAATTATTTCACGTTCTCGAAGTTTCTGAATTCTAATGACGTCAACAAAACAGTGTTTCACTGGTACTTGATTTATCGGCCCCGAAAGGATGAAAGGCAAAGCCGATCTTGGAGGAATTTGAACTCAGAACGTAAAGATGGACAAAATGCTGCTAAGGTACATTGATATCAGAGTCTGTTTGTGAATCCTTAGAGTCGTTGTGGAGTGCTTTATCGCCTCATCTTTTGCATGAAATCTCACCTCTACCGTTCTATACTTTTTTGCCCCTAACGACGTATATCTTGTTGCCTCAGATGAGTCTGAGGCACTTTTCTATGTGTCTCTGTTTTGCCTCCTCTATTTTCTTAGCTTTTATTCCTACCATTCTGCAAATAGTGGGGATCAATTATGTTTCCTGTTGAATGGACTTGAGGATGTTCAATGCAATGCTGCGACGTATTTCTTAAGTAAATATTTTGAGTTTTTTTTTTCCTATTCATTCACCGATATGGTAATATCTTCTCGGTGTTCAGTTTTAGCAAGAGCAGCCACGGGGCATTTGCACGTTGTGTCTTTTTTTGTGGTGTTGATAGCGGAGGTGGTAGTTTGTGTTTTTTCTGCTCTTAAAACTGCAAAATGTGTTGTTAACGCTTTTATTTTTAATTTTTCGCACTAAATGCATATTGAATGCGTAAAACTACAAAATATGTTTGTTTACTCTGCGAGTCTAGGTCATGCTTCATGATCTTGTTTAGGGAGGCGTGGAAGGCGCCTGTACTATGACGGCAGGGCAGTGGATGGAGGTGGAAAGAATCCACAGTGGGAGTATCTTTCTCAGTACATGTGTGTGTGTTTGTGTGTGTTGCTTCCAAAAGTATTGCCGCCAAAGCAGGTTCAAGCGGGCGTGACGGGTCGATAAGTAAGCAACTTCACTTTTCCTTAACTATAATCGTTATGCCTTGATTTATTATTTTGTAACTTTTTGTCCGTTTGAATGGGAAAGTCCCACAAAATCTTACAGTGTTTCGACTCCAGGACTCTTTCGACTCGACGATTGTCCCATGGGTTTCCAGCTTCAAATCCCCATTTCTGGCAGTTTCCAGTGTAACACTTTTACAACCTGGTCGTGCCTCCAATATGGGGCATGGGTCTTATATGCCAACATGGAGCATTCTGTCTCGTTTCAAGTTCCACAGGCTCTACATTTTTTCTGGCACATTCTCCCCACATTTTTCTTCAAGTTGTTTTGTTTTTATCGCTTGATCTTGGGCTGCAACAATTAGGCTCTCCGTTTCTTTTTCCAATTGTCCCATTATTATTATTATTATTATTATTATTATTATTATTATTATTATTATTATTATTATTATTATTATTATTATTATTATTATTATTAATGTATTGCTACTTTCTTTTCAGATTCTAATTTAATCAGAAACAGTATTCACATTAGCAACGCCTGTTATGGCGTTCACAACAACGTATTACATCTTCATTGTAAGTCTCCAAAAGTCATAAAAAAGGTGATCCAGATGATTTTTGCAACCAAGGCAGAAAGTGAACATTGCCCCAAGGTGACAAACGAAGCTAACTACAAGGAAGGCTGCTGCACCCTGAGGGACGGAGACTGCACCGTTTCAGTTATCAATGAACATGATTTTTCCCACTGCATTGGGATGCAGGAATGTTCGCATTTAAGTACGTGGATGCTAATTGGAAACAAATGCGAGCAAGGCGTCTACCCTCAATATTCAAGCTTCATGGCAATTAAGTACCTGTGCGGAGAACCGGAAGGGAAGAAATGTGAGTAGGCTTTTTTTTTCACGAGAAAATTGGTCTTTATTTATTTATTTATTTATGACCGGCTTCTTTCAGTTTCCGTCGACTAAATCTGCTCACAAGGCTTTGGTTGGCCCAAGGCTATAGTAGAAGACACTTTCCCAAGGTGCCACGCAAGGTGCTGCGTTCCCCATATAATTATCTCATAAGTATGATAAAGGAATCAATTAGTAACCCTTAATGAGGTCCTTTTATATGTGTACTTCATCAGAGCTGATTTGAGCTAAGCAACAATGACAACAACTAAGACGATAAACATAGAACCTCGGTACAGAGACTGCTTTTACTGTTGTCGTCTCTTACAGAGATCTTCTTATCGAACTCGTTTGCTTGTTGCAAGAAGAGTGACTGTGTGTCACTTATTTTCTATATATATTGCAGGCTGGGGTTAACAACTACTATGTCTAGCAGACGAGTATCCATCACCGAGGATAACTATAATAAGGTCGAAACCGCATGGTCTGGTAGTCTCCATAGCTGGTTTAGTAGGGACTTCTCTTCCCACTTCTAATTTTTTACCGTGTGCAGAGAGCACTGAATAAGCTGCCGGGTGAGCGTCCTCCTGGGGTTAAAATAACGATATCGTCTGTTCTTCGAGGACAGCAATGTTCAGATGGCGATAAGCATTACTTTTCAGAGTAGATACTACTTTCGATTCTTAAACAGATTTTCTTAACGATAAAAAAAGATCACAAAAGAAATTCTTATCTAATAATTTCCAGTTAATTATATCATCTGAACAAGGCATTTAATGGTATTATACAATATCATTAAATAAACAAATGGATGTAAGTATCTCGAATAATGTAAAGATTGATCATATCAGTTGTGTGTAATTAGGAGCGTACAGGTCCTATCCTCTAACCAAAACTCTTCGAAAGTGAATGTTTAGACAGTAACACACCCGAAAAGTCCTCAAAGCTTTTATAGTTTTCATTAGATCAACTGCTGAAACAGCGCTATTTACCTCTCTCTATTTGACTGGCACACTTTAAGAAGCTGTGTGACTGGTCTGGCTTTGTTAGTAACCTATTGTACAGCCATAATCACTCTTGACTGCGATGGAACGTATTTCGAACATTTCAAACGATTCCTTTGTAAATCGACGGCTCCAGGAAAACATTACTTCTGTTTATATTTTGGGAGGGGTGTTTTCTTCTTTCTTTTTTTTTTACTGTTTTTTTTTGTCTTTTCATTTTTTGTTAATGGTGATTTTTTTTTTTTTTTTTGCTCTTCTTTCACTTGTGTTTATTTTTATTTCATTTTTTTTTTATGGGTTTACAGTTTATCGAAAAGTTAGTTTAAAGACTTCAACTTTGTTCAGAAACAAACAAGTTTTGGAAGAGAAAAACAAGTTTGAGATTAAATATTTGAAATAGATAAATAAATAATATAACATATTATAATAGAGAACACAATACCAAGATTAATCGCAAAACAAAAGAAGGATAGGGGTTCTTTTCTGGTTTCTCATAAACAACTTTGATTATCAGCTGCCTGGGTTGATAGTGCGTTTGTTATCAGTCCGACAGACAGGCCGATAGCTTATATGACGTGGCTAAAAAATTCTTGTCCCTCTTTTTTCTTTTTCTTTTTTTTATTAGGCAGTCACCTTGGCAGTGTTTGAAATCAAAATGTTCCTCAATACTGATATACTGTGGACATTTTATCCGATGCTCCAGCGATTCTGTATATACACAGAGACACTGAGACACACAGACACACAGATAGATAGATAGATAGATAGATAGATAGATAGATAGATAGATAGATAGATACAGACAGACAGACAGACAGACAGACAGACAGACAGACAGACAGACAGACAGACAGACAGATTGACAGATGACACAAAAGAAATCACTTTAAACTTGCATAATTATTGCGGCTTTTTTTCAATAACTTTTATTCAATAAAAATTTTAAACAAAGCACCAAGCAGAAATAGAAGTAGATGGTGGATATGCTCCGGAATAATCATTTAAAGATGTTTTTGTTAAATGTTGTTATTGTTTTTGTTGAATAAAAAATTTGTTGGATAAAAAAAAGCCGCAATAATTATGCACCAACCTAATAATATCAGGGATACCTTATTTCTACTAAGCATAGAAGCAGATGTGTTTGCATGATATTTATTTCAAGGATCTCATCAAAAACCTTGAAATTTAAAAAAAAGAAGTCGGAGAAAACTCTTCAAATGTAAACCAAGTAGAAATGTACAAAAATTTACATTTTTTAAAATCTTATTTTTGCTTCATTTTGAAAAATAAAACAATATTTCATGGTTCATTATTGTTAATATTTTAAGGCGGCGAGCTGGCAAATTCGTTAGCACCCTGGGGCGAAATGCTTAACGGTATTTCGTCTGTCTTTATGTTCTGAGTTCAAATTCTGCCGAGGTCAACTTTATCTTTCGGGATCGATAAATTAAGCACCAGTTACGTACTGGGGTCGATCTAATCGATCTGGCCCCCTCATCCAAAATTTCGGGCCTTGTGCCAAGAGTAGAAAGGATTATTGTATATATATTGAATTACATATATATGGGGGGGGCACCAAAATCTTTAAAATGCTTAGGGCTTGTCTGGGAGATAATCTCAAAAGCAGAGGAAGCAAGGTCGTGGAGAGAGGCTCTTACTGGTTCCTGGATATTCTTTTACTTGTTTCAGTCTTTTGACTGTGGCCATGCTGGAGCACCACCTTAAAGTGATTTAGACGAAGAAATAGACCGCAGGACTTACTCTTTGTAAGCCTGGTGCTTGATCTATCGATCTCTTTTACCCAACCGCTAGGCTACGGGGACGTAAACACACCAGCATTGGTTGTCAAGCGACGGTGGGGGGGGGGGGCAAACACACACACACACATATATATATAAACATGACGGGCTTCTTTCAGTTTCCATCTACCAAATCCACTCACAAAGTTTTGGTCGGCCCGAGGCTTTAATAGAAGACGCTTGCCCAAGATACCACGCAGTGGGACTGAACCCGGAACCAAGCGGTTGGGAAGCAAACTACTTACCACACATCCACGCCTTTTTTTTTTTTTTTGGTAAATAGACGATGGTGTCCTAAGATTTGTATTAGAAGATGTCAAATGAAAATGATTTATGTTTTAAGCTCATTCATTGTATTTATATATGCTGTCACTCCAAGGAACGGCCTTGTCACATTTTTGTTACATTCTGTGTCACGCTGAATTTCCCCGAGGACTACGTTAAGGCTACGTCAATGGTACAATTGTCTGTGGAGTGTTCAGCCACTTGTATATTAATTCCAGGAGCAATTGATAGGAGGCGAGTTGGCAGAAGCGTTAGCACGCCGGGCGAAATGCTTAGCGCTATTTCGTCTGCTACTACGTTCTTAGTTCAAATTCCGCCGATGAACATTTTGCTTTTTATCCTTTCGGGGTCGATAAATTAAGTACTAGTGAAAGACTGAGGTCGATCTAATCGACTGGTCCCCTCCCCAAAAATTTCGGACCTTGTGCCTGCCTAGAGTAGAAAAGAATTTCATGAGCAATTGTTCCGGCGATCGGATCAACTGGAAACCGCGTCGTCGTAATCGAAGAGAGCCAATTAGGTTGATACACATAATAATTGTAAACTTTTTATTTATTTTTATACAGCGACAACTGAAATGACTACAGCAAAGGTAACTGCAGCAACGAACACATGTAAGTAATTTTAAGTTCTAAATAATTTGATGTTTTTATTTGCTCTTGAATTCGTACAACCTATTGCAGTGTATGTTGATGGGTCTGTTTCCAGTTATTTCGTATATTAAATCATTTAAGAGGCCAACATTTCCTTTTAACGTGGGCATGGACGAGGAAATGCTGGCCTGACCGCCTAGCCAGATGGGTGGCATTCGAAAGCCACAACATTGCAAGGAAGCACATTGTAACAAGCTATGTATAACATCATCTGATAATCTGGTTGACACATAGTGATGTATATATATATATGTGTAGGGGGAGAATTCACAAAAAAAAGAAGACAGGTGGTGTAGACAACAAACAAATTATTAGTATAACGCTCGGGAAGTGAAAAAGTCTTTAACGTTTCGAGCCGACGCTCTTCCACAGAAAGGAACACAGAAAGAAACAAGGAGAGAAAATAAAGAATGCGTAGTGGCTAGCGATCTATCATGGCGAATGCCGGACATACATACATATATATATATATACGACAAGCTTCCACGCAGTTTCTCTCAACCTAATTTACTCACAAGAGATTGGTTGACCCTGGGTTAGAGCAGAAGACACTTGCGCCACGTGGAATTGAACCCGAAAAATCAGGTAGTAGCAAAGCGAGCTTCTTAACCTCACGGCCATACCTGCTTATGTATATACAAAGACTCGTTTATGTAGCTTTTGTTGTTGTTGCCGTAGTTGTCGCAGTCGTGACTTATTGTCATTTTTATTAGCGAAGGAACTTCGTTTTTGAATTTAAATTGAAATTTTATTCCATCATTTCTGTCCATTTATTTATTTATTCATTTATTTATCTTCATTGCAGCCCTGCGAATGTCTACGACCGAAAAATCTCTGCCAGTAACAAGTAAGTAGAATGAAATTTACTTCACGGTCCCATTGCTTCAGGTTCAGTCCCACAGCGTTGCGCTTTAGGCAGGTGTCTTTTACTACAGCCCTGGGCCTTGTGATCACCAGGGAAGTCTGAGTTTCCCAGCAACGGAGTTTTGTTTCGTGGGTTCTCTTTCTTTTCCGAGTTATCTCCCATGACTTCAACGAATGTGACATCGAAAAAACGCGTAAACGGCTCCTTTCCCCAGAAAAGGAAAGATTTGGCTGTTATTTCTTGCACGCCCTGCTACTACGCAACAGGTATTTCGGGTCCTTTATCGCAAATACCTGTTACGTGGTAGCAGGGCGTGCTAGAAACAGCAGTCAAATATTTGGCGGTGAGATACGTTGAATGCACTCGAAAGAAACCGATGGGAAAAAACTTTTTCACACCGAGATTACGAACGGGTCTTTTACGAAATATTTACTGTACTTTTAAAGTCATTTTCACTTCAAAATATTTTGCTCACCATAATGTGTCTAATGGAAAGGCTAGAGTTCCTTCCCTTTCAGAGTTAACTTATTTTCGGAGTATTTTCCCCTTATGCACCGTTTTGGGTATTTATACCCCACCCCAAACCTCGAATATCTCAATAATCACTGCTACAGTTTACGTGAAACTTGTGTTATTCCGTTTGTATTCACATTTCAGGGGCACTTTACTTTCAAAGTATTTTCCCATTAGGCGCCAGTTTGGCTGTGTAACACTGCAACCAAGCAAGCAAGATTGAAGTTTCATCCGAATCCATGCAGCGGTTCTTGAGATATCTTGTCCACGGACAAACAAACACGACTGAATACAGTATCTCCGCCTTTGCTAAGGTGGAAGTGATAAATATAATGAAATCGATGCTAAACTTGTGTTGTTTCGTTTATTTAGAAAACACGCCAGACAACATCGTAAAATCGGTTACGAAAACAACTAAAGGCAAAAACTATAATTCCACCAGCACCACAGAGAACACTAACGTGGCACCGATTCGGGCAGAAAGCGAACAGCCAGCTTTAAGTAAGTTTCATCGATTAATATTTCGCTTCGTTAACATAGAATTACTCATACGGCATTTTAAACCTCTCACTTGCTACGTGTGTGTGTATATGTGTGTTATTTTGGTCGAGTCGGTCTCTTACTACTCTGTTATTTAATTTCAATACAGACTATGCAGGCTTATAGCCTAAAGCAGACCCAAAAGTGCCGCTCCCATAAAAGTGCCGCCCGGGCGGACCGCCTACTCCACCTCCTCGGAAAAATAATCCGGAAACCTTGTTCGGTACCGGATCGATCCTACACTCTAATCAGTTCGTGCTAGTCACGAGGCCAAACATCCCTGAAAGAATGTAAAAGATATCACCGGAGAGAATGCGTGTTCTAATGGTTAAGATGTTGTGCTCTGGATCATAAGATTGTGGTTTCGATTCCTGGACCAGGTGACGCATTGTGTTCTTGAGCAAAACACTTCATTTCACGTTGCTCCAGTCCACTCCGCTGTTAATGAGTTCCAGCAATAACTGGGAAGTTAACTCTGCGATGGACTGGCGATCCATCCAGGTGGAAAGTGTTGTAATCTCAATCAATTATAAGCCATTGAAACGTGGCTCTGGCTTAATGATTGCTGGGACTCATGGCAGACTTAACCGACGACCATACTAATATGGAAACCTTAATACGTTTCATTTCATTTCAGTGTTGGGAGCTATAATTGCTATCACTTGCGGAGTTATTGGAATGTTGTTAAGTGTTCTCTGTCTCTGGATATATTGTCGCACGTAAGTTCATTCATTCGTACATATCTTCATTTATACAGTTATTCATTCCTTAGAACCGAGACCATACTAACAATTTCTGGGCGCAACCACATCGCAATTGAAAAAGTCGTGGAAAGAGCTAGGTCGAGGAACCTATAATAAACCGTCGCCGTAACACTGCGGAAGGTGATGGACCACGTGCTACGCATGCTCACGAAGAGACCAGCGCGAGCCTCTCTCTCTCTAATGGAAGCCGCAGGTGGGGAGGGGTGGGAAACGCTGAAGACGAAGAAACTTCGTTGAAGACCAAGGAATCGGAACTGGCGGAAATGGACCTGATCTGAGATCAGGTTCTGTGACAAGACTTGCAATTGTGCTGTTGGGAGATTTCTCACCACCCGACGCTCATAAGGGTGCAGGAGGAACTAAGCTTAGCAAAAACATTGATTTGACTAGCTTAGGATTCAGTCATGCCTATCAAAAAGTTTCTGAACTGGTGAGACGATATCCTACAAACAGCATCCAAATGCCAAGTACTTTCACCTGGAAATAATCAAGCCAACGTATCGCTTGTCAAGACAGAAGTATCAGTTGAGATCGATAAATTGAACCAGCACCCATCAACAAAATTTCTGGCTTTGTGCCAATTGTACAAAAAAAAAATGTGGCAGCGAGTTGGCAAAATTCTTTACAGTATTTATTCCGGTTTTCTGAGTTCAAATTCCGTCGAGGTCATCTTTGCCTTTCATCTTTTCACTGTGAATAAAATAAAGACCCAGCTAAACACTAGGGCCAATGTAGTCGAAAAACCCTTTTCTCCTAAAACTTCTGACCTTTGCCAAAATTTGAAACAAACGAAAGACCTACATACAAATGAATTAACCGTTTTGATACGTTTTCTGTGTGTGAGTAATAACTGAACTATTTCGTTGTTTGTTATATTATAGTAAGAACCAGACGTCTCCAGATCCAGATACGCATAAAGTACCGACAAGGTTTTGGAATAATATCCTACCCCAGTCGTTAACGCCAAAGTCTTTCGGTAAAGGTTACAACAACTTTACAAGTTTTATGCCATCCAGCTATCCTGCATTCCCATACAAAGACGGACAACATGCGCATATATTGCGATCTACATCAGATGCCAGTCAGTCAGACCAATCAGTTTCATCTTGTGGCAACCAGTTAAGTGAACGATCTCCTCCGAATACACCAAGTAAATCCCGTTCGCCACAAGATGGCGCCCCGTTCGCTTTTACAATAGTCAATAACTTGGCTACATAAAAGCCACTACCTACAACAGCTTCATATTACGATATATATATATATATATATATATATATATATATCTGTATATATACATATATATATATGTATATACATAAACATATAATGTGTGTATGTATATATATATATATATCTTTTTCAAGGAAAAGGTTCGCAGTGACTTCAAACAAGTTGGCACTTCAAAGTCACTATCAACCTTTTCTTTGTAAAAGTTATTAAATATGTACTCTACTAAAAAGTATTGAGTCATCATTCAGTTTAATGTTAAATTCTTTTTATGTAGAACTTGACATAAAAAACAAACATTGATACACACACACACACACACACACACACACACACAAACATATATACATACACATATATATATATATATATATATATATATATATATATATATATATATACATACATACATAAATACATATATACATACATAAATACATACATACATACAAAAAACACACTCACACGTGTAGAAATTAAAATATGTGTACAGAATTTTTTATATATATGTAAATATATAAAAACAAAAAGATAAAGAGAGCAAAGGTAAGGTTGGAGAAGTATTTTATGGATAGAGTCTTACAGCTGTTTCTGGGAAGATCCAGTACTTCCCTTCATCGGAGACAGAAAAAATAAAGTAATGTATATATATATATATATATATATATATATATATATATATATATATATATAAATATATATATATAAATATATATATGTGTGTGTGTGTGTGTGTGTGTATATATATATATGCTTTAATATTACATCAAAAATCCTTTGTATTTAACATTGAGCGAAGGTATAGAAAGGAAAAGATACGTTTTCCAGCAACAGATTTAAATTTCGAAATCGAGAAAGAGAGAACACTATTTTTATTACAACAAAATTCTTCAATTATTTTAGCCAATTCAGAATGGCTAAAATATTTAATGAGCTACTGCAGATAAATATTAGCTTTTTTCACTGCAAAAAAAAGTTGGTTTTCGTTGCTGCTCAATGTCCAGCCAAAACATCTTTGTATGAAGGAAAAGGATATACGTTCGTTTACAAAGAAAAAAAGACAAAACAAAAAACTCTTCATATGTCAATATGGTTTTTAAGGCAATTTTTTTTTATATATTTGTTTTGATTATATTTTTATATTTTTTTATTAATTTGGATATTGATGATGCTAATGAGAAAGGAAACCAAAGAAAACGATTCCATCTGGAATAAATCGATTGTCAGACTGAGATCGTGTCACAAACGAAAGTAGACAATGAGCTATTGCTGAAAACATTCGGGAATTCTATGAATATTATATATTTAACTCTTTTATAATCTTATCAAACTTAATTAGCAAGCTTCACACCTGTTTTGATAATAAAATGAACCTAATAAATGTTTTTCCATTTTTTTTCCCCTTTTGGAGTTTATTTTTTTCGCTCTGATTTAATTTTGAGTGGCAGACTTAATGCATCATCCATTGGGACAATGCAACCCCCCTGGTATGGTGGCATCTTCCATTTTTTATTTGTTTCAGTCGTTGGAATGCGGCCATGCTGGGGCACTTCCTTGGTGGTGGTGGTGGTGGGAGTTTAGACGAACAAATTGACCCCAGTACATATTTATTTATATAGTCACCAACCTGAATTTTTCCTACAAATATCTTAGGTAGGCAACTGGACTGGTAACAAGAGGTCAAACGGGTCAAAATATCTTCTTTTATCTTTTACTTGTATCAGTCATTGGAATTGCAGCCATGCTGGAGCACTGCCTCTACTAGTTTTGTCAAACAAATCGAGCCCCAGTGCCTATGCTTTCTGTTTTTAAGTCTGGCACTTATTCCATCAGTCTCTTTAGTCAAACTGCTATGTTATGGAGATGTAAACAAACCAAGACTGGTTGTCAAGCAGTGTGGCTGGGTAACATACACACACACACACACACATATACATACATATATATATATTTCTTTTTTGAAGTGGTGAAGCACAAAGTAGATAAAGCTATAAACAACAGCATGTAAGTAATTGGGTTACACACTATTATTTATAGCTCTATCTGCTTCAAGTTTCACCATTCCAAAAGTGAATTATTTCACATTTTCTTCAAGTCTCTAAATTCTTATGATGTCAACAATACATACATGCATACATATATACATACACACACACACATACATAAAGTTGTAAATGACTGAGAAAGTTTGATGAAATTTTATTTAAAAATAACAAAAATCAAATACCACAAATTGTTTCATAACTTAAAACATGTAGATAATTTATATTATTATATTTAAAACTCTCTAATAATTATTTCTTATTATTTTTATAAACCTCCCTTCTTATCTTAAGTACCTTTCAGTTTCTGTCTAACAAATCCACTGATAAGGAATGAGTTGGCCTAGTACTTCAGTCGAAGGCACACGCACAGGGTGACTTGCTATGGGATTGAACTCAAAACCACATAGTTGCAAAGAAAATTTCTTAACCACACAGTTATGCCTTGTCATTAGAGTGAATGTAAATACATATACACTTCAAAGAGAAGATTAATAATTAAAAAAAAGTTATCTTCAATCAAAGAATTAAAGAAATACAAGTTTATTTTATATTTAAATTAGATACATAGAGAGAGAGAGGCGGGGAACAACAAATAAAAAAGAATCAAGACAGAGTACCAGGTGGGACTCACCTGGTACTGTCTTTAGATTTCTTTAATATATTTGCTTCTCAACCGTTTCGCTAGAATCAGAGCATAATATATTCCGTGTAGTTTCTCCATTTAAAATTCTGGAATGGTGTTTGGGATTAAATCGGTATCATTGATTATGATCTATAAAATCAATAAAATAGCAAGATCAATTCTGAAGATATTTAGTCAAACCAATGTTCTCCCAAGCACTCAGTTGACCATTTTTTTCCACAGACCCAGCACCATTCTGCTTCACATTTACAAATCATGTGGTTACAACCACCTATTAAAACAAAAGAGTAAAAAAAAAAACATTATAGAAAACAAAATTTATCAGATGAATTTATTAAGCAAGTAATGTTATTTTCAGCTTAAAAATTAAGTACCAGTTACGCAAATCCACTCATAAAGCACTAATTAGCCCAAGAAGGCTATTTGCCCACAATGCTGTGCAGTGGGAAAGTTACTTTACTCAAGGGCCATGCCTGCACCAACCATTCTTAAGAGCCCTAGACATTTAGATCAGTCTTGCCAAACCGTCTGACAAATGTGCCCTTGTAAAATACCCTCTTATTCCATGTAAAAATCCACAGTAAACAAAACACAGCAGGGATCAGACAAATCACCCCTTAACTCGCCCGAAACCACAGGGGAGAAAATGCAGGCTAAAGGCAGAGGTTGTACGTAAAATGTAAAATACAGAAAACTAGAAAGTCTTCAATCACTATGAAAGACAAAGATCAAAAAGCCTATGGGGTGAGGGACAAAATAAACCCATAGAGAAATGGAAAATAATTCTCAAAGAATAACTTACCACTTTTCTCAACATTGACTTCACATTTTGGACACTTCTTAGAGATTTTATGAATCAAGGTAGCTGACTGTTGTGCCAATTGGTGATCTGGATACTGCAGAAGAATTGACAAGAAGAATTCCCTCTTTAAAATAGCATATTTTCCAATGTATTAGATGTGCCTTTTTTTATTTTTAACAGTATCAAAACATTGCCCTGTGTGTGTCTAATGTCTCATGCAGCTGTATTACAGATGGAAGACTAAGTACCACAGGCTAAGGGGTCAGGTAAACATATGTCTGTTAGACGTGAAAAAACATTCGAGCGAGGTCGTTGTCAGTGCCACTAGACTGGCTCCTGTGCAGGTGGCACGTAAAAAACACCACTTGAGCATGGCCGTTGTCCTGTGTATGTGTGTGTGTGTGTGTATATCTCTCTCTCGCTCTCTTTCTTTATACACACACACACACACACACACACACACACACACATATATATATATAATGGAGAAATTATATTAGGTTGGCAACTAAGTTCCCGCGGTTTTTTTTTAATTTAAATTTTTTTTAAAGTTTAATAAAAAATAACAACTAATTAATCAATAATGTATTCGCCCTTGTTGTTTACAACTTTTTCCCATCGTTCAACAATATTTTCAATACCTCGTTGCTAGAAATCACCCGATTTCGACTCGAAAAAATTGATCCAACCAAGCTCTCAATTCTGCATCAGTATTGAACGAAACTCTGTGCATAGCATTTGAAAGAGATCGAAAGAGGTGGAAACCCATTGGTGCCAAATCGGGAGAGTACAGCAGGTGTGGCAGCACTTCCCAGCCATGCATTTGAATAGCTTCCTTGGTCATATTGGTTTCGCACTCACATAAGAAATCTGTCACAAACCTGAAATAGTTAGCAAATAAATACTCTTACCAGGTCGCTTCCTTCAACTGGTTCTCGGCCACATGGTCCATTATGTGCCTCATTGGAACACTGACGGCAGAACTTGTGCTGTAGGAAGAAAAAAAACCCAAAAAAACATCACTAATTGTTAATTGGTAACCACCAGATTGATTAAATTATAATTATTGACATAGAAAGAGACAAATAATCAAAATATACATTGCGTGGTACCTTGGGACAAGCGCCTTCTATTTATAGCCCCAAGTTAGCAGAGTGGCAGACAGAAACTGATAGAAGCCCATTGTGTGAGTATATATATATATATATATATATATATATATATTGGGTCATCCCATAAATAATGTTTGTTTTCAATTGCCTGAACTAAAGGTCGAATGAACATACATACATACATACATACATACATACATACATACATACATACATACATACATACATACATACATACATACATACATACATACATACATACGCACGCACTCACACATATACACACATCTAAAGGACTCTGATAGAGATTTCACCCACACGGCTTTGGTCAACCTGAGAGTATGGTGGAAGACATCTTAAGCACCAAGATCACAGCCAGAACTATATTAAAACAAGGGGAGCAAAAAATACTCACCTGACAGCGGTAACAGGTAATATCAGTGACATTTAGATCAGCCTCGAAACACTCTTTGCAATGAGGGTTCGGGCAGTAGACTGAATAAGTATTTTGAAGATAAGCCCTTGTTGCCTGGCTCTGGTATTCTTCATACTGTAAAGAAACAATTAGGAATGTTAATCAAAGGACCTCTGAAAATAATTTATAAATCAAAATAGTTATCTATGTATCATATTTAATGTAAGTACATTGCTGAAAAGTAATTTATTGCTGAGGTCATCCACAGTTAACATCTCTAGTGGAGATGCTGTGTTTAAAAGCACAATATATATTGGGGGCAGGGCAAAAATATATTGGGGGCAGGGCAAAAATATATTGGGGGCAGGGCAAAAATATATTGGGGGCAGGGCAAAAATCAACTCAGCAGCAACTAATGAAAATGCTAGATGTATTTCAGCCTTGTTGGGTGTTGTCAGTGGCAAATACTCACAGAGAGCCACATTGTAATAACAATTCCTTGATGATGTAAGCACCATAAACAGTGAAGTACTTAAGTAATTATAATGCAAACACAAATTAGATAAACTCTTTAAAACTCTTTTTGAAATGGAAAGAGCACACAAGGATGTTATTGGTCAAAGTAGCTTTAAAAGAGAAATATACGGCTTAGGTGGTTGGTCTAATAATTTCAAGTGGATCCACTAGGATACAGTTAAACAGCCAATGGCAGGTGGTCATGTGATCTTGAGTCTACTTCTATTCTGGCTCTTGAATGCATGTCTTAACTTTTACTTCTGGCTTTGTGAAAAACATAGGCCCAGCATTTATAACCAGCCGGCAATGACTGCACTAGAATTAAGTGTTGAAAGTTAATTATACACTTGTCAGTTGTGACTTACCACTTGGAAGTTAATTACAGCTCTAACTTCCATGTACGTGTGATGTGTGCATGTGCACATGAATGGATGTGCATGTGGTTGCTCTGCAATCATTTGAACATGTGACATGTGGCACCCATTGCACCTGTACAGGTAACGTCAATCTGATGGAGCGAGTGAGCCTATGGCTCGATGGAGGGGAACGTGGCTGCAGCAATGTGGAGTGTAGAGAGAAAGATGGAAGCAAACAAGACACCTTGGTCACCCACTGCATCCGTTTCCATCCCCAGCAGCACAGTTTTAATGCAATGGATGAACACCACAACATCATTGCCAGCTCAAATTCATATTTAAGATAAAAGAAAACAAAAAAAGAAAAGCATCAACAAGTCACATATATATTTACCTTGACGTCTCCAAGAATTCGAAAATGGTGAGCTTCCTGGATGAAGGAGTGGTCACAGTGAGCTGAAGAAGGATTTGAAAGAGAATGGAATAAGATGAAGTAGCAAGTAATGGTGGCGGCGGCGGCGGTGCTAATGAAGGTGGTGGTGGTGGTGGTGGTGGTGGTGGTGGTGATGTAGATAGTGGTGGGGTGTGCTGTAGGTGACGGTGGTAGTGGTGGTTGAGAATAACAGGAGGGGTGGTCATGACTAGAACGTCTTTGACCAGATCACAGGCCATACATGGAGGAGATTAGATGTTAATATAGATTGAAATTATTTTTTTATTTATCTATTTATATGATTGTTTCATATAGAAAGACAATAAATTCATTTTAAGAATCTGGATTGTCAAAAAGTATTCTTCAGTAGCAAAAATTAAAGAAAGGACAAAAAAACCCCCAGCTAAAAAGACATTAGAATTACTTAGGTGTGGTGTTTGTAATGTGTAACTGTTCTTAGAGTCATTTCTATTTAAAACAAGGTTAAAGGGTCTCAGTCGGGTGTTGATATATATAAAAAAATTAATAAGGGTTACGTTCTCTCTATAGATTAGTACAAACTTTACAAACACCATACCTATGTAATTCCAATGTCTTTTTAGCTTTTTTTCACCTTTCTTTAAATTTTTGCGACTGATGAATATTTTTTGACAACCCAGATTCATAAAATGAATTTATTGTCTTTCTGTATGAAACGATCATACAGCTACATGAATAAAAAATAATTTCAATTCATGAAAACGATAAATGTCGTCCTTTCAAAGCCTAGCCAGGCTCATGGGCCTGGTTTCCCAGTTTCTATGGCATGTGAGTTCCCCCTCCCCCCAGCTGGACGGGACACCAGTCCATCGCAAATTTCAATCCATATTAACATCTAATCTACTCCATTTATGCAAATTATGATTGAATTTGTTGAACTCTGTTTTATAAGTTAAATCATATACTTAATATACTTATATAAATTGTCATATCTAAGCTAATTTACACCTGTAAATTAAATTAAAGTATGAAGAAACAGCATTAGAAATCTTTGGAAAACTATTCTAATTTGAGCCCAAAACCACATGATTAGAAACGTCTTAATTATACAGCCATGCCTGCACCATCTGCACACAGTTTCCTTTCCCCTGCAACATGAGTGGTGGGAGATAAAGAATCACTCACCCGGACATCTTATTGAGTAACAAAGGTCGGTTAAACGGAATTTCCTCTCGAGCAAATACTGGACGCAATAAATTTTAAAACAGTCAAGGCACATCACATGACCTTTTTCACAGGGATAAATCAATATGGGGTTCCTGAAAAAAAAAAGAAGAAAGTAAATAAAAGCCAATTAAAGACTTTGGTGTCAAGAAATATTTAATCAATAGACAAGAGACTACCCCTCCCCTGGTATCATGATATCAGCATCCTGTTTAAAATGACTAAAATTAATCCTTTTAAGACCAACCTGTCTAACACCATCCTGAGTTCTGTGATACAAACATCCGGTTTTAAAGTGCTCTGAATTAAAATCTTTTAAAGTGCTCTGAATTAAAATCTTTTAAAGTGCTCTGAATTAAAATCTTTTAAAATGCTTTGAATAAAAATTTCATGTTAATTTATATTCCAAATGTCAGCTTAATAATGAGGAATTTATTTTGCTAAATTCTTCACCATTTTCAAAATTTACTTCATTAGAATTTCAACATCAGCAACAGGGTATACATGTATGTATACATGTATGTATATGTGCAGATGTGTATGATTTGCTTTATGCGTGCATTTTCGTGCATATAGTTGCATGCCTAAATACGCTCGTATATACTTAGATGATAAATTTCTGGCAAGTTTTGTATGTATGTATGTATGTATGTATGCATACATATGTGGGTGGGTGTGTGCGTGTGTATCTTTGTGTTTATGTTTGCCCCCCCCCCCCCCATTACTACTTCACAAGTGGTACTGGTTTGTTTATGGTCGCCTAACCTACAGGTTCAGCCCTGGATAATTGTCAGACTTTAAATTGTACCGGCAATGAAAAGAGTAAGGGAGACAACTCTAAAATTCAAACATTGGAACTTGGAGAACCTGGAAGGCAAAATACACAAGATTAGAGAGGACTTTATGATTCCAGTCAAAGTATTAATAAGACTATGGTTAAAGAATGTTTAAAGAATGGTTAAAGAAAAAACATTGTTGTATCCACAGCTACACCAGCAGCATAACTGGGCATGCAGTCTGGGCTCAGCAGCCCTGAGGCTATGCTGGGGCACCTGCAAGGGAGACAAACAAGGAAAGGAAGAATGCCAAGGATAAACTTCGACAGACTGTCAGTGCTTGCGAAGCGACCAAGGGTAAGGGTGCCGACCCCCAAATGTAAATTGGGTCAGAAGAGAAAGCAGGGCCTCCCAACACTATACAACCTTGAAAGGTGGTCAAACAAAGGGAGAGACAATATCAAACTTAAATTCCTAGATATGGCTCTGTGGTAAGAAGTCTGCTTCCCAACCACATGGTTCCAGGTCCAGTCCCACTGTGTAGTACCTTGGCCGAGTGTCTTCTAGTATAGCCTCAGGCCAACCAAAGCCTTGTGATTTTTTACATTTTGCATTAATGCAGATATGTAAGTAATTCATTATTAAATATAATAATATATATTATTTACATGTTTTTAAGCTATGAAACAATTTGTCATGATATTGAAATTTTCTTCTAGCTGAATAAAATTTCCTCAAAGTAATTCTCTGTCATTTATGGTGTGTGTGTGTGTGTGTGTGTGTGTGTGTGCGTGTGCGCGCGCGCATTTATGTGTGCCTTTGTGCCTGTGTTTGCACCCCCTCCGGTGTTGACAACCGGTGTTGGTGTGTTTACATCCCCGTAACTGAGTGGTTCAGCAATACAATAAGTATCAGGATAAAAAAAAGAATAAGGAGGTCAATTTCTTTGACTAGAACCCTTCAAGACAGTGCCCCAGCATGGCCACAGTCAAATGACTGAAATAAGTAAAAGAATTAAAAGAACAGGTTATTAAGGGTTGCAAAGACACAAAAGCTAAGGGTTTCAACCCCTGACAGTTAATTGGCTCAGAAGTTTAAGGCCTCTAAACTCTTAGGGGACAGGAATATTCATTCATCCATTCATTCAATAAGACAACAAAATTAGAGAATGAACCAACTTACAAGTCTCCTTCGCAGGTTATGCAGGAATAATGTTGAGAATTATTAAAGATGTGTTTCAATAAAACTGAATTTTTCTTTGGATGTTTACGGCAGTAAAATTCATATTTCTAGAAAAAAAGATAAAAGAAAATCCTATATATATATATCTATATATATAAAACTGAGAATGTGTGTCTGTCTGTATGTGTGAATCCCTAAAACTCGAGAACTACCCAACCGATTTCATTCAGATTTTACTCGTTGTAATGTGATATAATATTGTTTCACTTTTATTCTTTCACTTTTAATTCTAATCTGATAACACACTAAGATCATCTTATTTTACACATTTACCGTTCAATTACCAGTTAATAATTATCACAGCAGCTGCAAGATTGCAAGCTATTTACAGTTACATATTAACCCTTAATTTAACATTTAATACATATGCTTAATCTATATATATTAAGAAATTTATCTATAATAATTATTGTGGCATTTACCGTTAAATTAGCAGTTCATACATGTGCTTCTATTTGGTTCATTTGCTTATATTTGATTCATTTACACTACATACAGAAATAAAAACATACAACTGCTTACAAAAATGGAGATCAATGTATAATAGTATCACACCCCACGAGTGTCAACATATAATTTTTTTTCGTTTCCATTAAAATAATATAACCTTTTAGAGAGATAATCTTTCTATACTCAAATAGAGTACAAGACATTTTATACCATGATAATGACAACGTCACACTTTGTATATGTGTGTGTATGTGTCTGTCAGTGTATGAGTGAGTGTATGAGCGTGCATGTGTCTGTCTGTGTGTGTGTGTGTGTGTGTGTGTGTGTGTGTGTGTGTGTGTTTTTCCACATTCAATGACATCGCATTTTGTATATGAGTGTCTATGTGTCTATGGCATGTAAAAAGCACCATTTTGAGTGTGGCCAATGCCAGTACCCGCCTGACTTGCCTTTGTGCTGGTGGCATGTAAAAGCACCGACTACACTCTCGGAGTGGTTGTCGTTAGGAAGGGGATCCAGCTGCAGAAACTTTGCCAGATCAGCTGGGAGCCTGGTGCAGCCTTCTGGCTCGCCAGTTCCATGTCAAACCGTCCAACCCATGCCAGCATGGAAAACGGACGTTAAACGATGATGATGATGATGATGATGATGATGACTATATCGGTCAATGCATGGATTTATTAGATAAAATAAATGCAACTGCATATGAGTAGAACAAAGATTGTCAACAATTTTTTTTAAGTCAATTTTTTAAAAATATATTTGCTTTCATTGAGGTTGTATTTATTTAAGAACCGGTTCGGCAAAATTCAAAGAGCAGTTACCTTTGTTGATAACAAAGGGATTCTCCCTCAGAGTGGAAGCCAGATTGTATGACGCTTGTGTATGGACAGCTATGTTACGTGGCAGTGAAATATGGGCAGTGACTGCAGAAGACATGCAAAGGACGTGCAACGTCAAGGTGCATGTACGATGAAGTGTAAATGTTTGAAGAGAAAAATTGTGTCTCTGAGGCATCGGATGTTGTGTGCGAGAGAGATGACTGCACTGGTATGATGCATATAGGTGAGGACAGCTGCATAAGAAAGTGCCAATCTTTAAATGTGACAGGAGCCTCTGGAAGAGGAAGATCCAGGAAGAGGTGTGGGACAAAGTGGTGAGAAACGATCTTCAGATGTTGACCCTTACAGAAGAGATGACAAAGGATTGAGACAAAGAACAATTTCATCTGCATGGGAAAACTTGTCCCCAGCTAGGCAAAATCGAGGCTATAAAGACATGTCCTTTATATCCATGAACCCCTGTCACCCTGCATGTAATTTTCCCCCACCCCCGCACCCCAACAAACCTCCTTCAACAGGTGCCACATGTCAGATGTCAAAATGATTGCAGAGCAACATGAAAGAAAATGCTTTGCTCAAGATTCAATGCCACGCCCGGTCTGAGAATCGAACACACGATCTCATAATCATGAGTGCAAATCCTAACCACTAAACCATATATATATATATATATATATATATATATATATATATCAATGAATGACCAATGAACAGGAGTTGCATAATAACATTAATAAGTTTACATCTGTTTCTGCTATAAGAAGCAGTGCAGTCAGAGCTGAGTGCATGTGTATTCGTGGATTCTGTACTCTCATGATGCTTCATTCTGAAACGTAGAGTTTCAACATCTGGTTATTAGCATCACTATGCCAAGACAAAAACCTTAAAATACATCTATCTCTATCGTTCTATCTATTTTTTTTTTTCTTTATACTTACTCGCCACAAAAACCACACACACTTCTGTATCAAGTGCTTTAGATTACATCTTTCTTCTTGGCCATCATTTATTTATTTATCCTTCAAGTCTATCTATTTATCTAACTTTCAATATGTATTCATTCTAATAACTTTCTTGGCCACTCCTGCAAATGACATAAACTTCTCAGAAGCCTTACCCTACTCAATCACAATATAGAACACACTCTAACCATCCCAGAAACACAAGAATAAGCCATTAAGACAGAAGCAAAACTGGTTTTGTCACTGTTGTGTATTTACGTCATCAAAAAATATGTCTTTCCTTCCAAATATTCTCAGTATCTTCTTTCAGTTTCCAACAACCAAATCCACTTACAAGGCCTTGGACAGCCTGGAGTTTTAGTAGAAGACACTTGCCCAAGGTACCACACAACAGAACTGAACCCAGAGCCTCATGACTACACATTGTCATCATTTAATATTCATGTCCATATAGTTACAGAATATAACAGGAAAAGCACAAAAGACTGGAAATTTATTCCTGGTTTATTAGGTACCGGGGTTTCAAATACGATGACACAACTTTGATAAGAACAGAATGATGTTGAATTCCTCTCTCTATGTAGCATTTTAATCAATCAACTATGGGAGCAATTAGATTGTACATAAGTTTGCATTGCAGCATTTTGAGGAATGCTGTCCTGCTTGAAACATATATACCCGATAACTCATGAATATATCTTCGCTTTTTCGAGATTTTCCTATATATATATATATATATATATATATATATATATATATATATATATATATATATATATATATATATATATATATATATATATATATATACATATATATATATATATATATATATATATATATATATATATATATATATATATATATATATATATATATATATATATATATATATATATATATATATATATATTATATACATATATATATATATATATATATATATATATATACATATATATACATATATACATATATATACATATATACATATATATACATATATATATATATACATATATATATATATACATATATATATATATACATATATATATATATATATATATATA
>NC_142952.1:1717512-1750012 GCF_046866305.1 Octopus bimaculoides
GTTTCCATCAACCAAATCCTCTCACAAAGCTTTGGTTGGCCCAGGGCTGGAGTAGAAGACACTTGCCCAAGGTGCCACACCCACATAGCCACTCCTGTGCAACCAATATTCTACAAGACGACAACAGGGAAAATGTGGTGCCAAGTCATAGAGAAAGATATTCACCAATTATGTGGACAATGTCCTCATCATAGATTAACATCCGTTTTCCTGGTCGGCATGGGTTAGATGGTCTGACAAAAACTGATGAGCTAGAGATCGGCATCAAGCTTCAAAGTCTGCTTTGACAACGATTCCTAAGGCAGGATATCCTTCCCCACACCAAAGACAGACAAAATTCCCATAGCAAGTATGAAATGAAAGACATCTACAGAATAATCTTTTCTGCTACAGGTACAAAGCCTGAAATTGTGAGAAAGGGGGCAAGTCGGTTAGATCGACTCCAGTTCATAAACTGGTACTTAATTTATCAACCCTGAGAGAATGAAAAGCAGAGTTGACCTCGGCAGAACTTGAACTCAGAACGTAGCGACAGGCAAAATACTTCCAAGCATTTCATCCAGCATGCTAACGATTCCGCCAGCTCGTTGCTTTACATCTCCAGAATAATTACAGAAACTTACTGACAATGAGTGGCAAAGCAAACAAATTTGCCAACACAGAGAATAATGCAAACACAAACACAACAAATACATCAGACAAAACATCAAGTAAAACCAGACCCAGAAGCACACAAAAAAAAAAAAAAAAAACGATTAAAATTACACACAAAAGCCACATAAGAAAGCGACAAAAGATAGTCATGCACGAAAGCTATCCACAATTGTAATGCAGTAAGTGATGCATGAAAGTCATACATAAAAAGCTACACTTAGAAGGTATTATATTAATCAAATGCTGTGAAGTTTTATGGTGACACTGAGTCAATGACTGTTGTTGTGATTGTGGTGGTTGTGGTGGTAGTAGTGGTAGTAGTAGTAGTGTGGACTGAGACAATTGTGGTGGTGGTGGTGATTGTTGCTGTGGTGATCACGGCAGTTGAGGTGGTGGCAGTGATGGTGTTAGTAGTAGTAGTAGTAGTAGTAGTCAAACCAAGCAGAATGACTAAATGCAGTAGTAAAAGAGGAAAGTGAAAGTGAAACTACTCACATGTTCTTTGTCAATGAGGAATCTTTGGCACTGGTTACACTGCAAGCATTTGATTCTCAGCTGGGCTGATGCAATGTCTTTGCATTCGTAGCAGTAGACATAATAGCTGTACTGTGAATACTGCACCTCTTTACCTGCCAACAATAGCAATGGGGAAACAACAGTACGTTTAGATCTTTCATCATTATATGACTAGCTTCATCATCATCATCATCATCAACATCATCATCATTGTCGTGATTATTATTATCATCATCATCATTGTCATCATCATTCAATGTCTGCTTTTCCAAGCTCGCATGGGTCAGATGGTATTTGTTGAGGTGGATTTTTCTACAGTTGGATGCCTTTCCTCTCGCCAACCCTCACCAGTTTCCAAGCAAATTTATATTTCCCATAACTAGACATGCTTTTCTTTTTTTATGGAAGACTAGAATCCAAAAACCTTGTATGATGATGATACTCAGTTACACTCATCATGTGACATCAAAAAGCATTTCTTAGCGCCACCTACTCCAAAAGTGTAGTGAGTGACTCTTACGTGTCACCTGCACGGATGCCCTTTATGTCACTGGCACCAGCGACACACATACACACATATATAGACATCATCATCATCCTCATTCTATTTAACGTCCATCTTCCATGCTGGCATCAGTTGGATGGTTTGGCAGGAGATGGCAAGGCTGGAGAGCTGCACCAAGCATCAATGTCTCCTTTGACATGGTTTCTCTGGTTGGAATTCCCTTCCTAATACCAACCACTTTACAGTGTGCAGTGGGTGCTTTTGCTTTTTTCCTTGGTGCCACCAGAACAAGTAAGGTTGCTATGCAGCTTGCAAGACCATGAACCCTGAGAAGGTGGCTGTATGTTAGCAGATGAGGAATTTAAATATGTATGAAGGGCCAGAGCAGAACAGGCTTCTTCTTCTTCTTCTTCTTCTCAACCATTTTTTGCCTAAGGATCACTTTGATTCTTATTCTACTCTCCTGGACCTCCAGTCATTCAATGCAGATAAAAAGAAGAAATCCCACTGTATTTCTGTAATTAATTATTATTTGGAATTGTACCAAAAAAAGTCTAAATATTTTGTGTAATGTAGAAATAAAACCATCATTGTCATCATCATCATCATCGTTTAACATCCACTTTCCATGCTAGCATGGGTTGGATGGTTTCACTGAGGTCTGGAGAGCCAGCAGCTGCACCAGGCTCCAATCTGATCTGGCAATGTTCCTACAGATGGATGCCCTTCCTAATGCAAACCACTCCAAGAGTGTAGTGGGTGCTTTTTACGTGCCACCAGTACAGGAGCCAGTCAGGCAGGCCTAGCATCAATCATGCTTGGATAGTGCTTTTTATGTGCCACCGGCACAGGGGCCAGTCAAGGGGTACTGGCATTGGCCACATTCAGTTGGTGCTTTTTACGTGCAAAAAAAACCAAAGAAATACATTTAAATAAAATGGATTTAAAAAAACAAAAAGAGAAGGAAAGAAAGAAAGAAAGAAAGACAGTGGGGAACTTACTCTGGTTTTGTGAGCTCAACTGGTTTTTTTTTTCAGTATTCACCATGTGCAAAACACTTGCAGAGCAAAGATGTAAATCCTGAAAAGACCCAATAAAAAAGAACAACAAAGGTTAACTAACACAGCTACTTCTTTATTTCATTAGATTGGTCATAGAGACCTCGCACAGAGTAAGAAGCTTGTGGACTGGACGTAGACAGAATGAGATGAAATGGAAACATAATGATAAAGATGAGAGGCATGTCGGCACCCACCGACCAACAAGCCCTCGAATACAATTTTTTGAAGATTGCAGTGAAACATGGGCCGTGACAGCTGAGGACATGTGAAGGCTTGCAAGGAATAAAGCTGGTATGCTCTGCTGGATGTGTAATGTCAGTGTGCATACACGACAGAGTGTAAGCGCCCTGAGAGAAAAGTTGGACTTAAGAAGCATCAGATGTGGTGTGCAAGAGAGACGACTGCACTGGTATGGTCATGTGTTACGTATGAATGAAGACAGCTGTGTGAAGAAGTGTCACACCTTAGCAGTAGAGGGAACCTGTGGAAGAGGTAGACCTAGGAAGACCTGGGATAAGTTTCTTTTCTCTAAAATATATATTTATTTATATATACATACTGTGAAACTGAATTTAATTTTCATTTTTGATAAATTAAATTAAATTGAGTAGCTGAGATACCATCTTTCTACATTAATAACTTTCCAACCCATTCCAGCATGGAACATAGACGTTAACTTAAATGTTAAAAGAAAGTTTTCAATTTATCTATGTATGTAAAGTAAATACACGTAATTCAAAAACACGTTTTGTGTGGCTTATTTCGTAAGCAAAAAACAGGTACAGATTATAAACAATGAAAGGCGGATTTTGGTGATTCATTTGACAGAGGTAGTAGAAAGCCGAATTGATGATAAATCTGATCTTGGATCTATTAAAAAAAAAAGAAAATTAGTTGACATTTTCTCAAATGACCTGAGTGGCATGTTGAGAGGATAAGCCAACATTTCCTCTGCGTATCGTAAAAGACAACTAAAGGAAGTTGGGGGTAGGATTCGCATTCCAGCAACAACTACCCAAACACTCTCTGCAGCTTTAGTAGAGGCTCTGTGAACAAGATTTCATCTCAGAACCTCGGCAGGTACAACCATGAAGAACCAAATCCCCACTGACAATAACCCAGAAAAAATCTTTGCCTTTGAAGCAACACAGAAAGTCAGATGCATGTAAATAAGTAGAGCCCTAAACAACGAAACAAACAAATATATTTACTTTTATAAAAAATTAAAAAAACCATTGTTTTCTGTGTGACTGAATGTGAAAGTTGTACAACTTTCTGTTGGTGACTGTTTCTAAAAATATGTGCTATGTACATACCAGACAACAGACAAACTAAACTGCAACAGTATGCATCAAACAGGATATATGACACAACTGCTATAAATATAGACACCAATGAAACTGTCTCTAACCCATTATTAACTCCACCTTATTCACACTCACTCTTTTACATGGTAAGCGAAATGTTAAACATGATGCATTTGAAATTTAATAACAAGGCACATTTGTTTTTCTTTTCTTAGTATTTTTGCATTTTTGTATTACACAGACAGGCATTGTGTTAGATACTCCATCTTACACTCACTATTTACATCATGCGCGATCACATTACTAACCAGGCTATGAAATGTTGTTACACATCGCTGGTCACAATGCATTTTGCATTTTTTTTTTAGCCCTCAAATGACACCATCCCACTGGCTACGCGAGCAGGCCACACTCTTTACGTAGCAAGCAAAATGTTAAAAATGAAGCATTTAAAAATTTAATAGCAAAGCACACTTGTTTCTCTTTTCTTGGAATATTTGAAAGTTATTTACATGTTTATATTACATTGACAAGCTTACACACATCATACAATACCTGACGAAGAGAATCTAGAATTAATAGCAAAATCTTCTTAAATCACATCCTATCATCATAAAAAAAGGAGGTTATTTTGAATAATTTTGTCAAAGATACCTTAAAGATTATATTTTTAAATATATATCTGCTTGATCAAAATTCACACAGGCAAAATAACAAAGTGCATGCACACACATCTGTATGTATGTATGTATAATATATATATAGATATATATATATATATATATACATAGGCGTAGGAGTGACTGTGTGGTAAGTAGCTTGCTTACCAACGACATGGTCCCGGGCTTAGTCCCACTGCATGGCACCTTGGGTAACTGTAGCCTCGTGCCAACCAAAGACTTGTGAGTAGATTTGGTAGACGGAAACTGAAAGAAGCCTGTCGTATATATGTGTATATATATATAATTATATATATATATATACATATATATATATATATATATATATATATATATATATATATACACATATCATCATCATCATCATCATCGTTTAACGTCCGCTTTCCATGCTAGCATGGGTTGGACGATTTGACTGAGGACTGGTGAAACCGGATGGCTACACCAGGCTCCAGTCTGATTTGGCAGAGTTTCTACAGCTGGATGCCCTTCCTAACACCAACCACTCAGAGAGTGTAGTGGGTGCTTTTACGTGTCACCCGCACGAAAACGGCCACGCTCGAAATGGTGTCTTTTATGTGCCACCCGCACAAGCCAGTCCAGGGGCACTGGCAACGATCTCGCTCGAAAATCCTACGGGAGCCAGTCAGGCGGTACTGGCAACGGCCACGCTCAAAATGGTGCATCTCATGTGCCACCCGCACAAGAACCAGTCCAGGGGCACTGGCAACGATCTTACTTGGCTTGCCGGGTCTTCTCACGCACAGCACATTTCCAAAGGTCTCGGTCAGTAGTCATCGCCTCGGTGAGGCCCAATGTACGAAGGTCTTGCCTCACCACCTCAGCCCAGGTCTTCCTGGGCCTACCTGTTCCACGGGTTCCCTCAACTGTTAGGGTGTGGCACTTTTTCACGCAGCTATCCACATCCATTCTCACCACATGTCCATACCAGCGCAATCGTCTCTCTTGCACGCCACAACTGATGCTTCTAATGTTCAGCTTTTCTCTCAAGATACTTACACCCTGACGGGTATGCACACTGACATTACACATCCAACGGAGCATACTGGCTTCATTCCTTGCGAGCTTACGTATGTCCTCAGCAGTTACAGCCCATGTTTCACTGCCATGTAGCATGGTTGTTCGTATATATATATATATATATATATATATATATATATGGGCGGGGTATATGTACTAGGCTTACAAAGAATAAGTCCTAGGGTTGATTTGTTTGACTAAAAGCAGTGCTCCAGCATGGTCACAATCGAATGACTGAAACAAGTAAAAGAATAAAAGTATATATATATATATATATATATATATATATATATATATATATATATATATATGTGTGCATACACATACACATATATACAAACATATATACACATACATGTGCATATGTACATAACATATATGTATAGATAAATAGACAGACATACAGACAGATAGATAAACAAATACATAGAGAGACAGACATACAGACAGCAACACACACATATGCACATACATTGATGGGTGTTGATTAATCAACATGGTCACAGCTCACTTGTTTATTTCGTAATAATAATAATAATAATAATAATAATCCTTTCTATTATAGACACAAGGCCTGAAATTTTGGGGGAGGGGATGGGTCGATTACATCGACGCCAGTGCGTAACTGGTACTTAATCTATCGAACCTTGAAAGAATGAAAGGCAAAGTGGACCACGGTGGCATTTGAACTCAGAACGTGGTGACAGACGAAACGACGCTAAGCATTTCGTCCAGCGTGCTAACGATAATAATAATAATAATGTACGTCTATTGAACACGAAGGATTTACATCAAGAAAAACATTATAGACAGTACAAGACAAAGACAAAGAATGTGTGTGTGTATGTGTGTGTGTGTGTGTGTGTGTGTGTGAGTGGGTGTTATAGTGAGGGTTTTGTGTGTGAATGAGATTAACATCATGGGAGAAAAATAATAAGAGACTGGCCTTTAATAATACTTCGTTCTTTAAGACAGAACCAGCGTAAATAATCTTGTATCTTTCGATGGATCCCTTTTCGTGCAAGAAAAAATTAACTGCAATCGGTAGGAAGCTTCCAACGGTCATATTATTGGAGGCCAGTAAACTGCTCGTTCTTTCTTGATAGCAGACATTTACTTCGAAAGAACTGGTCTGGCCTTTATGGGCCATATTTTAGTACAGTTGTTGTACAGGTGAGAGATTAAGTTGATTTGAGTCTTGCTTTCCGTGGGAAAGCACAAAGCATCGAAGTTTCGGCAGATGCCCGTTTACGTGTTTATGTCATTGAAGGGAAAAATTGTGTAAGAGTTGGCTAAGAACGTAGAGTTGTGTCCCTTGTTGTGCCGCTTCCTTGTCAACAGACTTGAGTCTATGAATGTAATCTTTGACACATCCTGGAAGTGATGCAGAAGGTGCAGGCGACACAAGGTGGATACTTCTAGAAGAGGAGGAGGGGAGTGGGTAAAAATATGTAGAAGGTAGACTGCTGAGGGCTGTTCCAAATCACACACTAGGCCGCTGTAGATCAAGGTCAGTCCTGAGTGAGCAGACTAATGATTAAAGATGTTCCACTTTTGCGTATTCTGCCTTTTATATGAAGTATGAATGTATGTAATATATGTGAGTGTATATCTATATACGTGTGTGTGTATCTGTATATGTGTGTATGTATCGTCGAGCAGTATATATTACACAATATGACTCAATATTATCATCGATTTCGCGCCGTATATGCAGTATACGTGTGTGCGTGGGTGTACGTGTGTAAGTACACAGCCTGCTGAATTTTTTTATATTTTTAGGATAGTAATGTGCGATTTGTCTGTTTCTAAGCATTTGAACGTCCGCCAATATGCTCTTAGCTGATTCGTTGCCGCTGATAATGACGTCTCACTACCGTCACACAGTCAAAAAACTGTCCAATGTTCTGTCTGATAATGAATCAATTATTTAAATTGACAGAGTCGTTCGCGCGCTGGACAAAATGACTAGCGTCTTGTCTTCGGTTGTTTACGTTCTAAATTTAAACGCAGCCGATATCGATTTTACCAGTCATCCCTTCGTGGTAGATAAAATAAGTACCAGTTACACACTGGAGTCAATGTAATCGACCTGACCCCTCCCGCCAAATTTCAGGTCTTGTACCTATAGTAGATAGGATTATTATTATTATTGGGTGACCATGGCAAAAATGATTAGAGTGAGTGGCCCAACTCTAAGTATGCACCTAATACATTCGAGAGCATGGTTGATTTTGGTGGTCAGGATAATCCTGGATCTGTGGTGTTCCTTCATTGACCCTAACTGGTGTTTCTCCTGTATCAGGAGGACTGGATCTTTCATGTCATCCCATACTTTTGTATATCATGTATACTTTTATTGCCCTTCACCGACTTTTCCATTTCTTTCTCCCCATCTTTTATGTAAACCCTCACACAGACTTTTCCATTTCTTTCTCCCCATCTTTTATGTAAACCCTCACACAAATTGTTGCCTGTTCTTGCAATGTCCTCGTCAGTTATGCCCCCATTATTATCATTAAGACTTTGCCTTTCATCCTTTATATATTATCCCAACTGGATAATTTAACCCTATATACTCATTATACAGAGAGAGAGAGAATTTTTGAAGTGATGTACAGATATTGTATATTTAGAATGATACAGTAGTCAGAATGTTGGATGATTATATTTTTTATTTACATTTTATTTACACTTTTAGCGCTTTCTTCCGTTATTGGATTTATTAAAATGTGGTTTAAAGTTAAGTTTCTTGGCCTTTTTATATATAAAAAAATTGTGGGGTTTGCCAAGCAAGGGAGAAGAAAAAAGGAAAAAATTTTTGAGAAGGAGGGAGAGGTAAAGAGGTGTGGTTTTTGCATTGGTATGGTCAGACCATGGAATTGCACCTAGGAAGTCTGGACAAGGTTGCTTATGGAAGACCAGCAGTCACCTGTGCATATCAGCCTCCCCTTGCCATACCACCGATGTTATCCAGGGGAAAGGCAAAAGGCTGACACAGCTTGGCACCAGAGACATCACAACTCATTTCCACAGCGAAGAGTGAGCTGGAGCAGCATGAAATAAAGTGTCTTGCTCAAGAACACAAACATATAACCCAGTCTGGGAATCAAACTCATTACCTCATGATTGTGAACCATTGAGTCATGTGCCTTCTAGTGTTAAATATATCTTCTAATTAGGATCTGTATGGTGACTCACTATGTGAGACCTGAATGATAAAACAGACCATGTCAGCATAATCATCCATTCATGGAGCATTCATTAATTAGTCTACCACACTTACATCCTCTCAGCGACAGGACGCTGTTCCACATCATAGTTTTCCTTCTGCTTTGTAATCAACCTCTCAGTCCTTACCAGGATCTGTTTCATATTTCCTCGTTGAGATTTCATTAACAATGTAACAATATTGTTGTAATGACATTAAGTATATCAAATATCATCATCCTCATCTTTCAACCTTTATACTGGCATGAGTTGGGTGGTTGTTAAAAAACCTGATGGATGCATGGCGTGTGTCATGTTCTAAGGTCTGCTTCTAAGCACCAACCTTCTCGCAGTGCTTTTCTTTCGTTTCTTTGTGGCACCAGTACCAGTGAGGTTGCCATGCAGCTCACAACACTCAGAACCCCTTCATCAAACTGGAACTACAGTAAATAAAGGTAGCTTTAGAAAGGGTCAAACAGGTTCCTTACTGCTTTAACAGCTAGAGAAGGGTTAGGGTTAGGGTCACTGTGGTGGGGCTGGAAAGGTGGAGAAGAAGTTTGAGGGGGAGGCAGAGAAGATGCAAGAAGAGGAATAGAAGTGAGTGGAGACTGAAGAACACTAATACTACAAAAAGAGACAAATCCCTTCACACAATTTAAAGCTGAAGAATCTATTAGAATAGATGAAAATATGTGATTTGTAAAAACATGACATCTTAATAAATATTTGTATATATACAACCATCCAGATCTCTGAATACCTTATTTTTTTCTAATATATATATATATATATATATATATATATATATATATATATATACACGATGGGCTTCTTTCAGTTTCTGTCTGCCAAATTCACTCACAAGGCTTTGGTTGGCCTGAGGCTATAGTAGAAGACACTTGCCCAAGGTGCCACACAGTGAGACTGAACCCAGAACCCTGTGGTTGGGAAGCAGGCTTCTTACTGCACAGCCACACCTATACCTACGCCTGTGGAGTTAAGCTGAATACATATGATATCAACAAATGAAACCATATGGAAAAGATATTGTATTACTTTAAGAGTGCTTGTTTAGTGTTCCTCTAAGGTTACAGGAAGAGTTTTATATTTTGCAGTAATGAAAAAGAAAATAACCACATTATTCTGGGAAATGTGTTGTTATCTGCAGGCTGATCTGTTCAAAAGTTTTTGCAAAGCTTTATTGATAGTGATATCTCGTTAATGTTAACATTGACACGGGAACTGGAGGAAGTGAAGGCCGAATGTTAGATATAAAAGTGCCAATCAATTACATTAAATAGCTAATAAATGATAATTAAATCATCAGTTTGGTTTGATTAAGCATATCCTATCTTGCCTAATGAGAGGAAGTATATTGCTAATATGTGTGTGTATGTGTGAATTTTTTTTTTTTATTTGTTTAAACCATTTGACTGTTGCCATGCTGGGAATTTTTAATCACTTGAATCAACTCCAGTATCATCATCACCATCGTTTAACATCTGCCTTCCATGCTGGCATGGGTGGGACGGTTTGACAGGAGCCAGCCAGATGGAAACCTGCACCAAACCTCTGTGACTGTTGTCTGGATTTTTCCAGCTGGATGCCCTTCCTGACACCAACCACCCCGGGTCAGTTTTGGCAAAGTTTTTACAGCCGGTTGACCTTCCAAACGCCAACCACTTTACAGTGTGGACTGGGTACTTGTAAGAGGCATATATACGGGTGTGCACGTAAATCAAATTTATGGAAAACAAAAGACGAAGACAGGTAAAGAAACAAACAAATCTTTGCAGGAAATAATTTACAACCAATAACTAAATATGTGTGAAAAAGAAAATTTTATTGAAATAAAAAACAAATCAAGAGAAATTTTTGCGGAAGTAATCTAAGTCTCTTCCATATTTAGTCTGAACGAAAGAATGTCATTTGTACGTAACAGTGCATGAGGCAACGTTCCTATTGGTGTTTGTAGATCTCGCACCATGAGGTTCTCAAAGTTAAGGTCGGCTAATAATAGTTTACCGGATACTATGTTATTTTCTTGCATGATTAAATCTGCATGGTTGCCATCTAATGCCAGTAGGAAACGAAGGAACCGTTCTCTGAGGAATGCTCTGTCGGACTGTTGTTGCTCCTCTTCTTCTTCCTTAGTTAATTCTTGCATTGCTACAAAAAAGAAAGAAAAAAACGATTCAAATATACAGCCTTGGCCAAAAGTATTAGACCACCCCAGTGTTTTGGGGTTCTGCAATCTCAATGTTTAATGAAACTCGTGCACATGGTAGCGTATGGTACATTTCACAATATACATTAGTTTTAATATCTGGTTGACCCTCCTTTAGCATCAGTGACCGCTTTTATACGTTTAGGCATTGAATCAACTAGTTTCTTGCAGGTGTCGTAACAAAAAAAAAGGGTGGGGGGGGGGCAGAAGTCTTGCCCAGATTATGATCTATTTGTTTGGCATTTAATCGTTTTGAGTCTCAAACTTGTTTGTTTCCCTGTGTGACAGCACGTGTTGTCAACTGTAAACACATGGAATATTATCGCTGATACGGCTTGTTCGACGCACATACATACATATCTAATTTCTGTATGTATGTGTGTGGAATGAAGATAACAATGTTGCATTTTAAATTTTGAGAAGAAAAGCTTTGCATATTTATAATGTGCAAGTTATGAACGTACGTATGTATGTATGTATGTATGCATGCATGTATGTATGTGTATGCGGCTAACAATATTTGTATTATTTGTAGATATAAGAGAAAGAGAGAAGGATTGGGAAAACCCAAAAGGAATTATGGGAATAGAGAAACAAACAATGCTTGAATGAAGATAAAGTATAAAGTTAAAAGGTTGAGTGGATAAATGACGCCCTGTTATCATTACTTACCATAAACTTATCTCTGGGATATTCCCATTGGTATATTACTAGCTTTCACTTTTGCTGTGTTTTCCCTCTAAATTTCAGTTTTCAATTAGGTCTGTTTTCTTTAACCTGTATTTGCTGCAATTAGCTTCGCATTTTCAAAACATTATCGAGAAACAAGTGCGACCGAATATTTATCAGAGGGAGTAACTCGGAACAGCTTAGTCTGAGATATCTAAAGCAAGGGAGACTATAAAAAATAGAGAGTTCCACATGCGTTGAAGCTAATAAGAGATATTCGCTGTGGCCACTCTTTTTTGCTAGAAATAACAACCAAAATCTCTATCAAATCAAACCATAACATCATTAAAATTAAATTAAAAAATAAAGAAGGGCACATAGAACACTGTAGGGATCTTTTCTATTTGGCTTTCACTTAAAATGTTCAAAGCCAAACAGAAAAGATTTTTTTCTTTCTTTTTAACTGTGTCGTCTGTTTTGTCCAGTTTTCTAATTTAATTTCGTAAAACTATTGAGCATTATCGAAATAAAAAATTTTGATAAAACAGAGAAGACAATTGAAAAAAAAATTAAAAAGAAAAAAGTCAAAACGATTCACCACCTTAGGTTACAAAGTCGGGGGCGAATTCCTTTGCTCATTTCATAATTACGTAAACTATGCAAAACGCGGCTTTTGAGAGTTATTTCCCTTGCAACGTAAACGAACTTGAAGGATATAATATATATGTCCGTCTTTTTTCATTCTTTCTCCGTTTTTCCCCCTCTAAATACTTTCTGTCGAAAAGTGTAGGCTCGAAACGTCAAAGACTTTTCCATTCTTCCCGAGCGTTAATCTGATACACCTGCTTGTTTTGTTTTCTGTAAATTTGAACTATATTTGTATGCACACACACACACGCATGCACGCACAAACACACACAGAGTAATAACAAGAATTTTGAATGGAAATTCGTAAAGTTCTCGTTATTACTGCATTCATTGTATGCTATACCAGCATCAGACTAATAACCATTCCATACAATTACTCTATAAGATGGGAATAATAAGCGTGGCCAGAATAAATAGCATAGCAGCTTTTTATGAACACACTTAAAAATGTTTCACATAAACGAACTTAAAGGATATCTATCTATCTCTCTCTCTCTCTCTCTCTCTCTCTCTATATATATATATATATATATATATATATATATATATATATATATATATATATATATATCCACACACGACGAGATTCTTTTAGTTTCCATCGATTATAATAGAGACATGCACAAAGTTGTATATACTGGGATTGAACCTAAGACCAAGTGGATGGGAAAGAAGTTTCTTACCGACACAGCCACAATAATATTTTTTGATTTCTTTAATGGAAGTTTTTCCTTATATATGTGAGAAAGGTTCACAACAGAGAAGCTTTCTGCTTAAGCACTAATCAGCTCTCTGCGTGTGAGGATAGGGTCCGTGTGTGTGTGTGTGTGTTTTATGTGTTGTGTTAGGGAGGAAAAGTTAATTTTTGTATTTAATAACGTGAGCAGAGTTACGCCCCTTGTCTAAAATAGTCAACTGTAGTGTGTGGGAGGGTGTCGGTGCGTGTGTGGGAATGGGTTTTCTTTCATTTTTTTTTTTTTTAGTGATGAGCTTTCTATTTCCCCCTTTACGGTTTCTCTTGTTTCTTAAGCCCTGCGCGTCCGATAAAGCATCGGTCATCGACGACTCTTCTCCATTGTTCTTGACTCTGGACTGTATTTACCTTCCCCAGAATTTTTTCAGTATGAATTGTCACCGATCCTTCTGTAACTTAACTTGTTTTTGTAGGTAGAGACCTAAGTCCTATGCAAGTTCATTTTTACGTCTGAAAGAGTTGGTCCATATTAGTCCGGCCTCTATCCTTTAACCTGCCCAGCATTTGAGGCTCTAACAGGAGGCTTGCACTCTGCTGGCATATATCTCAAAGTCATTGAAGAACACAACCCACCATACAGCAACAAAGAACGGAACCATGTCGTGGTCTTTGATTACTCATGTTCATCCGTCGGAGCGATGAGGACCATCTACTCATCGTAAAGATGACTGATGACTGCGCTATTAAACCTCACTCTCTCGTCCGTAGCCATTTTCAGACCAATCACAGGTGACTGGGGCTGGAAACGGATGCAGTGGGTGACCGAGACGTTTTACTTGCATCTTCAGACTCTCTGCAGTCTGCAGTACGTTGTCGCAGCCGCCTTCCTCTCCGTTGAACCCTGGCGGTTCCATCCACAGAGTCTGCCGAATCCAGCCTTCGCATGCATAGCTAGGCAAGCTCTAACTCAACAAGGGTTACATACGCTAACCCCGTCGACACTCACCAAAATCCCAATGCATTCGTAGAGGAAGCAATCCCTGATGAGTCATCGGTTACAGACGAAGCCGATCAACTCATTCCTTATTCCAATCTGCCAAAAGAAAGCACCGTCATTGAGAGCACTGTGGTTGGAAACACGAGGCCTAAGTTCACACCAAGAATAAATATATCTTTAATCATTTAAATATACCTTTTCATGCTGTTAAACATACGCATATGTCTTTATCTACAAGTCTATTTTTATCCTGTGTCGCTGTATTTGGAAGTCAAAGAATTCCTGTTTGAGTAGGAGTGGAATGTATGGAGTGGAATGTATGGAGAGTGAAAACTCACATGTTGAGGTGTGCGTATATGTATATGTATATGTGTGTATGTATGTATGCATGTATCTGTATATATATATATATATATATATATATATATATATATATATATATATATATATATATATATATATATATATATATATGTATATATATATATGTATGTATGTATGTGTGTGTATGTATGTATATATATATATGTGTGTGTGTGTGTATTATATATTTACATACACATACACTCATACATACATAAGTGTGTGTAAATCTAAATCAATCTATTTATTTGTCTGTCTGTCTATATGTGTGTTTGTATGTATGTATGTGTGTGTGTGTGTATATCCGGTTTATATCAGTCTATCTTTCTTGCACTTTATCTCCTTGTATGCCTGTATGTGTTTGTGTGTACGAGTGTGTGTGTGTGTGGAAAAGACACTGAGTTTGTATCGCCAATGCTTCCAGGGTGTTTGTGATTTCGCTGTCTTGTTTGGCGAGGTTTAACGAATAAATAACGACAAAAGAAAACACAAAGACATTAAAACCATTTTATAGCTGATTTACCGGTTGGATAGACGGCAGCTTAAGTTTGAACAAACATCAACGATAGAAAAACTGTTGGAACAATCTTTAACTCCTATAATACACGGATGAACAATAGGTTTTTATAAGCACGTATACACTGCCGTTTAATAATAGACAGAATTATTTGACCTCTCACAAGACTCTACACGTTTCTGCCATTTGTTGTTTAAAGCCGTACTTCTTTTCTTGGCGCGGACATCCCCGTCCCTTTTGAGTTTCATTCGTCGTCCAAGACATGAACGTGTAAGAATGGAGTTCAGCCGGTACCTCGAAAAGAGAACCGGTGGGGCCTGTACGGGCCACTCATTAAAAGGAAGAAGAAAAAAAGAAACTCTTAGTTCCTTCCTCTATTAAATTTTGAGAAGCCCTTTCTCTAACATTGGGGCCCGAAAAGCAGTCTTGTTCCGTTTCCTAAAATTTCTGTTGGAGGCCTTGTCTGTGATAATACTCTCTAATCTACAGATCAGCCGATCAAAGCCTTGTGAATGGATTTGGTAGGCGGAAACCGAAAGAAGCCCGTCATACGTATATATATATGTATGTGTGTGTGTGTATCTTTGTATCTGTGTTTATCCCTCACCCCACATCTTGACAATTGGTGTTGGTATGTTAGCGTCCGCGTAACTTAGCGGTTCAGCAAAGAGACTGATAGAATAAGTACCAGGCCTTAAAAAATAAATACTAGGGTCGATGCATTCGACTAAAAAATTCAAGGCGGTGCTCCGGCATGGCCGCAGTCTAATGATTGGAAAAAGTAAAAAGAAAATAAAGCTCATGAAGTATGAGAGATGAATATATTTATTTAATTGCTTGCCATCCTTAAGATTACGGCTGTTTCACAGCCTTCATCATGTAATAATAATTTCAGTATATAATAAATTATGTTTACATGTTAGCACTAATATTCATGCTACGCATGATACAATACAATTGTATAGTCACAAATCAATGCAGATACAGAAAGCCAGCTCATCAGATCATCATAACGTCCTTTTTACACCAATGTTTCGACATTGGAGTAACCATGACGTTCTGGTGGTCAGATGAGCTCTAACGTAGATGTTTCTTTATTTGCTCACGTAGATGTTCTCCCGTCTACCCGTGAGAAGACAGAGAGCGATCGACGAAGTTCTAGATGCCAGGCGCCCGCTCTCGGTCTTGGCTTCACGTAGGACTGCAGCTCCATCAAGAAGATAAGCTGCGGAAAGGTTTCCCTCACCCATTCACCATCTAGGAATCTCTGTGGGTTGTGCAGCCTCAGTGTGTGTCTGCTCATCAACAACCTGGACATGCTTAACTATATATATATGCTTAACTACATATATATATATATATATATATATATATATATATATATATATATATATATATATATATATATATATATATATATATATAGTCAGGCACTTTAGCGAAGGAGACTGCCATGAATGGATTGTACCTGTAGGTAATTCAAAGGTCCGGTCTTGTAACGTACGATGTCACACTAACCCAGCCTAGTGTCTAATTCTTCTCTGCAACAACTAAACGAGTCAGTGGTCCAGTGTCCGACCGTCCGTTACATGCAAGAATCAGCGTCATTAGTCATCGGAAGCATAGACACGGACAGAGGGGAAGAAGTGGTCCAAGAAGAAACCAAATAAATTATCGGACACACGATTAAACGCCGACGATGTATATATATATATATATATATATATATATATATATATATGCATATATGCATATATATGCATATATGTTTTTATATATATATATATATATATATATATATATATATATATATATATATATATATATATATATATATTCAAGGAAGTAGGGGTATTTGAAAGGGTGAAACACATACATACATACATACATACATACATACATACATACATACATACATACAAACGTATGTACGTACATACATAAATAGCTGTATTTTATTCATGTCATCAGCTTTTATGTTTCGGTAATAAAATTTCTCTTATCTGCCAACGCCAAATATAAAGAGTAAAACAAATTCTAATTCAACCAAGAACACGTTTAACTTCTTCGATATTCGATGAAGAAAGCTAGGTCAGACACGTGTGTGGAAATTCTATCTTTTCAGCGCTGGGAACTTCCATTGTAATGTCTTTATCAACAAAGTATTTATAAACTAAAAGCGATATTATGCATTTCTTTGTCCTTTTTTCTCTTATCTAAACCGTAATGGGGGCTGGGGTGAAGTAGATGTGGGAGTAATGTTCAAGTCAGGTGACAGTTCACGTGAGGTGTATTTACCTTTTCATTTAGCAATATATCTAATGAATATACATCTATAGACTTGCGGTGTAAAGGGTAGGGGTGGGGAGTTCTTCTGTGCATGTGTTGCCCTCGTTAGGTAGCACCGATTTGCACTTTGGGCGGGCGGCCGTCCGCTTTGTTTTATTCGTTTATTCACGTGTGTATGCGTGAAGGAATCTGCATAAGCGCGCCAACAAAACTTACCTCGTGGGGTGCAAATCCACGTCCCAAAATTATTAAAAACAAAGTCGATTTTTTTTTCAATGAAACAGCCATTCTTCAAAACTAACTTTTGAAGAGTAACTGCAGCATCCTTCACCCCTCGCAACCATCACCTTCACTCCAGTCACACAGTTTCCCGTACCCCTGCTACCCCACAAGCCAACTCTACTGTCTCTGCATCTACCCGCATCTCTCATTCTGTTATTATTCTCTTCCTTGAGCTCCTCCTCTCCGAAACCGAGCGTTCCCTCTTTATCAGAAGCCTCCACTCACCACATCTGACAAATTTCTAACCCGTACCGAGGAAACTTTGATCAGTTTTCAGCATCGTACCAGACTGTCCACATATTTCCACGACACTCCATTGGTGTCCTACAACTTCGATTGCTTTACTGACCTCAGTCGATGTCCATCTCACAAGATGGCGGATTTGGGGATACAATAGGTGCAACCACCATGCTATTATTATTATTATTTGTACATCATACACATAAATCCAATAATCTCTTCTACTCTACAAGGCCCGAAATCTTTTGGGGTGGGGCGGCAGCCAGTCGATTAGATTGCCCTCAGTATGAAACTGGTACTTAATTTATCGACCTCGAAAGGATGAAAAGCAAAGTCGACCTCGGCGGAATTTGAACTCAGAACGTAAAGACAGACGAAATACCGCTAAGCATTTCGCCCGGCGTGCTAACGTTTCGGCCAACTCGCCGCCTTAGAATATAAACAATAATGGAACAGTAATGTTTCAAATAAGTCTAAAAGGCGTTTCTGCACTTGTGTGTTTTGGCAACGAAGTTTTTCAAGAGAATCTTAAAAGCATTTGCTTATTTTACACTCAGCCTCCCAATTTCAGGCGGTGCCATTGCAGCCCTGCGTCACCTGTTCCCGAATCGATGCATATCCCAGTAGTTCTATGAGTAGATGCAAGCGTGCATATATTTTATATATATGTATGTATGTATGTATATATGTATTATATGTATCTATTTCTCTCTCTCTCTCTCTCTCTCTCTCTCTCTCTCTCTCTCTCTCTCTTCTCTCTCTCTCTCTCTCTTTCTCTATTTATCTATTTAGCTAGTTAGCTAGCTATATACATATATATATATATATATATATATATATATATATATATATATATATATATATATATATATATATATATATATATGTTGTTTTCACTGTCCAATTTTTCCTGTCTTGGTTTGTGTTTGCCACCTTGGAATCCTCTGTGTAGTGAGTTGATCCACTACTCAGGAAGAGACTATTCTAGAGTACGTTCTGTCTTATCTTCGAAACGTCTAGTTAGAATAGAGACAGCTGATGAATGGATATTCCAAGTGGCTTTCCGTTTTCCTATGTGTTCGTTCCGTTGTCTGTAGTTCATTGTTCTAACGTCCTGTACCCTGATATGCATATATATACACATGTAGATGTAAGTATGTACATATATGTGTGTATACATGTATATATATTCTTTGTATTATTATTATTATTATTATATATATATATATATATATATATATATATATATATATATATATATATATATATATATATATATATATATATATATATATATGAAAAAAAGAAAAAGAAGAAATATAGGTGCAGGCGCGGCTGTGTGGTAAGAAGCTACCTTCCCATCCGCATGGTTCCGAGTTCAGTCCCACTACGTGACACCTTGGACAAGTGTCTTCTACTCGTCAAACAAGGGAACTGGCAGAGAAAATGGAATGCTCCCACACTGCTATAGAGAAGCATCTTCACTCGATGGGAAATGTTCAGACGTATGGAGCATGGGTTCCGCATGCTTTAAGTGACAACAACAAAAATCAACGAGCCACAATCTCCGCTGGTTTGCTTGCTCGTCACCGCTCAACTCATGGACTCAAGCAACGATTTCTTTACCGAATCGTTACTGGGCCCGTGAAAAATTCACGGAAAATATTAAAAAACGCAAGCATCTGTAAATTGTGTGCTGGTAATCGGAGGTCGCCATTTTGAATGCTAACACCTGTTAACTTGACAAGGTGAAGGTGAGCTCTGATTGGCTGTATGCAAATGAGTACTTTACTGGGGTCCGGAACTCTCGTAGGAAAAAAAAATTCGCGCCCCGGACGGTACAGACTGTTGCTAGGACAGAGGTATTTCTATATGATTGCCATTGTGCCATTTACTAAAAATAAAAGGCAAATTGTTTTCCTACCGCATCTTATTTCCTTAAAAGGAACATGACAAATCAAGTATTAAATATATTCATTGGTAATATTAGGTCTGAAAAGAAAGAACATAACAAAAAAAAAGAAAGAAAGAAATAAGACGCTGTGACTCAAACTAGATCGCCCTTGATCATAAAGGTTTGTATAATCATGATTGACCTAGGGTTAAACGACAACAACAAAAACAACTAATCAACCAATCAACCAGCCGACCGACCGACCACCATGCCAAACATAGAAAGCTATCTTCAGTTATCCCTTCAAGTATCTTCGTATTCCAATATAAAAGAAACAACTGCAATCCGCACCCCCACCACGTCTTCTCTGTAATTCCAAGCATGCATGACAATGTCGGTACCAATTTCCTATTCTTATTTCCTACAAATGTTATATTTAGCACATTTTAAAAACGGGACTTCGTGTGAATGCAGAAAGTCACGTTGTTTAACATGAGCTGACAGTTCTTCGTCAGCGGGGAGGGCCAACGTTTGTTTGTATTCATGAAGTTTTCAGCTGTGGGAAATATTGACGAGTTGTGGGAATTTTTTTTTTTTGGGCTTTTATACGTATGCTTGTAGGTATGTATATGCGAGCGCGTACGCGTATGTGTATGTGTGTGTGTGTGTTTACCTCTGCGTGCGCGCGCGCATGAATTCGTGGAATTCTGGGAGAATGTAGCTCCATAATTCTTAGGCTGCCGAACTTGGTCAAGTCTGGTACAAAAAAGAAACATGCGCTTCTGTATGCATGCATGTATGTAGGTAGGTATGTATGCATGTAGGTTTGTATGACTTTGTCTGTCTGTCTGTATGTATGTATGTATGTATATACGTACGTATGTACGTACGTATGCGTGTATGCTTGCAAGTTTGTATGTACGTATGTATGTGTGTGTATGTATGTATACATGTATGTATGTATACATGTATGTATGATTGTATATGTGTATGTACGTATGTATGCATGTAGATAGGGAGGGAGGGAGGGAGGGAGGGAGGGAGGGAGTGGTAGGTAGGTTTGTATGACTTTGTATGTCCGTATGTATGTATGTTTCTATCAATGGTTGGATAGATGAATGATTTTTATGTATGAATGTCTAATTTTACGTATGTATAAATATATTCATGTATGAATGAAGATATGCATGTATATATGTGTGTGTGTGTGTGTGTGTGTGTGTCTATGTATGAGTTTGTCTACCTGTATGCATGTTTATAAGTATGCATGAGTTTATGCGTCTATGGATATAAGTATGTTTGTGTGTACGTATGTATATATGTATGTATGTATGTATGTATGTATGTATGTATGTAGGTAGGTAGGTAGGTAGGCAGGCAGGTACGTACGTACGTTCATTGATATTATTATTATGCAGATTAAATTTTCAGGGTTTCTTAAAGCACCCAATGATTGATGGCGAAGTCTTAAAGATGAAACATTGGTGCAAACATAGAAGTCTATTGTTCAAAATATGTCTGAACGTTATCGTCTGCGTGTATATCGGCCAGCTTTGATTTTCCAACTGGCTCATTGTTATTATTATTATTATTATTATTATTATTATTATTATTATTATTATTATTATTATTATTATTATTATCATCATCATCATCATGATCATCATCATCATCATCATCATCATCATCATCATCATCATCATCATCATCATCATCATCATCATCATCATCATCATCATCATCATCATCATCATCATCATCATCATCATCATCATCATCATCATTATTATTATTATTATTATTATTATTATTATTATTATTATCATCATTTCGGAGTTGCGCAGACCAGACTATAAAATATAAATTACTCTTGACCCTGTGGGATTTCGATGTTAGTGTCATGGGTAACATTCATAACATTATCTTCATTATTACTGGCACAAACATGATTACCCACATCGCCAACCCCTTACAGATTGTACCAAACTCGTGGACTGCCAGGGCGTAATTATGCGTATTTTTGTTCTTTGCACTTGACTGAGTCTTTACATCTGAATCAAGATTTACTTTAAGTGCTACCTGAAAAGCCTGTGAAAATCTTTCTATCGGGTTAAAGAATTTCTGGAGTTAAGACCATTTAGCCTTAAGCTAATTCATGGCCAAACGACTTTGACAGCAAACATCTTGTGTCGTCTGCAAAAAACTTACTTACGCAGGTAATTATTATTATGCTAGGGAGAACAGAGGACATAAAGAAATCACACGCACGCACAAACACAAACACAAACACACACACACACACACACACACACTCACACACACACACACACACACACACACACACACACACAAATTGCAATAATTTCCTTATTGAATACTTTCTTAAGATGGCGAACTGCCAGTATTGTTACCACACCGGATAAAATGCTTAGCACCATTTCTTCCGGCTCTTTACCTACTGAGTTCAAATACTGCCGTGGTCGACGATACCTTTTCTCCTTTCGGAGTGCATTGCTGGAAGATCGATGTAATCAAATGCCTCTTCCTCACCCGCATCCCTTAAATTGCTGGCCTTGAGCTAGAATCTGAAAACACCATGGAAAGCATTGAGGTGGCGAGTTGGCAGAACCGATACCGCACCAGGCGAAATGCTTAGCCGCATCTATTCCAGCTCTTTACGTTCTGAGTTCAAATGCCACCCAGGTCAACTCTACATCTCATCAACAACGTACTCTTTTTACTTGTTTCAGTCACTTGACTATTAGCTTTCCCAAGCCATGCTGGAACACCGGCCTTTTAGTCGAAGAAATCGACCCCCGGGCTTATTCGTTGTAAGCCTAGTACTTATTTTATCAGTCTCTTATTGCCGAAGCGCAAAGTTACGGGGACGTAAACACACCAGCGTCGGTTGCCAAGCGATGGTGGGGGACAAATACAAGCAGACAAGCAGACAGACAGAGGTGACTGGGAAAGAGGCGAAGGAGACAGTTAGAGGATGCTACTTCAAGTCTTCTGCTTTGATCCTACTCACAGACGGCCGTAGAGTGATGGTTGTCTTTTCTACAGTCCTGCCCTAGGTGGCTGTGTTATGCAAAGCCCTCGTTCGTCGAAAAGACGAGAGAGAGTCTATCACTAAGGTGTAATAAGAGTTAAAGTATATCAAGATGTGTAGTAACGTGTGTTAAGGGTGTGATAAGATTGTTAAAATGTGTAATAAAGTGTATAGCAACACTTACATAAGATGGCGTTGCAATGTCTGCAATTCGGGTTACATTAAGCCTCGTTCTGATTTATGTGAAAAAGTCTTAATATTATTGGTTAAAACAGGGCTCTTTTACTTAATGTCTAACCAATCACGTTGCGTATACATCCGAATACATCTAAACGTTTCTAAGCATGTGATGTATGGCAGAACAATGCATGGCTATTAGCTTTCCCAAAGTTCACGCCAATCGAAGCCGGTGTGAGATTCATTAGAGTTCAGACAATGAAATGGAATTTCATTCACAGATTAGCTGGGTGCAGCACAAAGGGTTCTTGGAAAGTGTGTTTGGGAAAAACAGAGCTGCTCTACAGAAAAGAAAAGAAAATGCCATAGCTGCAGATTCTCGAAAGACGATGTTGGCTTTTTGTCGTGACATAGTTTGGCTGATAAAGCAAAATAACAATCTTTTGTTAACAATAATTTTGTGTGAGTGTTTTTGTGTTTGCCTCCCCCCCCCCCCACTACTACTTGACAACCAGTGTTGGTTTGTTTACGTTCCTGTAATTTTAGCGATTCGCCAAAAGAGAGCGGCAAAATAAGTACCAGGTTTAATAAAAAAAAAAACAAAAAGGAAAAATAAATTAGTACCGAGGTCTGTTTATACGACTAAACCCTTCAAGGCACGGTGCTCCAGCATGACCGCTGTCCAATGAGCGAAGCAAATAAAACAAAAACGTAAAAACAAAAGAAAAATAACAATTGTATCTCCATTCTCAGATCGGTGAAGTTGGGATCGGGTTACCAAAGGCCCCATAAATATAGCCATATTATGCTCCCCCTCCCTCTCTCTCTCTCTCTCTCTCTCTCTCTCTCTCTCTCTCTCAGTCTCTCTCTCCCTTCCGCCTCTCCTTCTCTCTCTTTTCAATTGTGGGTCAAGTTAACTATTAAAACTAGGACTCGTCTGCGACAAGGGTCTTTTCTGTTTTTCTTTATCTTTTATTCTGTTGTTTTTTGTTTTGTTTTTGTCCTCTATGGCGCCGTTCACTGTTTCCAAGCCACACCTTCACTTATGAACTTTAGAGCTTGTCTAAGCTACACCTTCTACAATGAACCGAGACATCTTCTACTGACATCTTGTTCTACAACCACAAATACTGCAAGCGGTTAAAAACATTCGACGTCTCAGTAATTGCAAATCAAGCGCAAATGAAATATTTTCTCATTGTTAGTCATAATTAATAAGGTTATTTGTCCTCCCCCAATCATATGTCTATTGTAACCTCTAATTGAGGTCTTCTATCAAAACAATGACAGTGAAGTCTCCTCGTTCGTGGCCTTAATTAAAAGTGTGCTGTAAACACTTTCGTAACGTATTAATTATGATATTCACTTCTTCGTTTCTGTAAAAATGCTCAACGTATTTCTTTTATACAGGGATGACTGCGAAGTTAAGAAGCTCACTTTCCAGACCTCGGCGGGATTTGAACCCAGAACGATCGCAGCGATAAGTAAATTTCAGAGGGGAAACGTGAAACGGTGATAAGCGCAATGTTATTACCTGCCTGGATATGTTCGGTGCACGTTCGATACCGTAACAACTCGGCAAGGACGAGGGTATCCTCGTTCCCTGTGGGATTACCTGGACAATAAACCGAGCATTTCTACACGCACGCGTGCGCGTGCACGGAGGACAAGAAACACTAGAAGTTACATAGAAAACCCTCATAACGTTCACAAAACAAAGAAAGCAGAATAAAGAAAGCAATCTGGTGTCCAAACAGAGAGCAATGACAGTTACGGCAGCAACAATTATGTACAAACAGGACATTATATACCAATCCTTCCTTGCCCGACCTTTCCTCCAGTCCCGCCATACCGAACTATAATAAACGTACAGGGTTCTGACTGATAAGAAGAATGTAAGAATTCTATGAATGATGTCAAGGAATCGGTGCTTCTAAGAAGTGACCCTACGTAGAGGATAACTAGCGTATTTGAGGGCAAACAAGACGCACTGTTTCCCCCACCACAAAAAATCTGTTAAGAAATCTCCCCGGGATCCTATAAGCGAAGTTGGGCCCCTGCTACATGTTTTAACGCATTAAGAAGTGTTTTCTCCTGAATCTGCCCTGCTGAAACTTGGGCGCATTTAATATGCTTGTGTGTCTTTTATGTTACCAGATGCAATAGTTTTAAAGTAAGGCAAAGCAAGTTCTAAAGCCAAATCCATTCCAGAATTCTACGATGCCATAGACAAAATAAGATGTCATTTAACTTCAAAGAGATAATGGAATGTTACCTGCACCAGTTAGCCTTAAATATGAACATAAGGTGCATTGAAATGGTTGGAAATGTATATTATTGTTTCGTTCGTTGATTTAGGTGCAGTAGACTAGTCAAATTATAAAAGAAAAAAAGTAGGAATACTAGTTTGGGAGTAATCAACATATATCTTTCTTTCTTCCTCCATTTCTATCCCTCTCTGTCTCTTTGCCTGTCTGTCTCTCTCTCTCTCTCTCTCTCTCTCCCTCTCTCTCTCTCTCTCTCCCTCTCTCTCTCTCTCTCTCTCTCTCTCTCCCTCTCTCTCTCTCTCTCTCCCTCTCTCTCTCTCTCTCTTCGCTGTGCCTGGTAACCATTGTTAAGGTTTTTCTTGTCTTTCTTTCAAGAAATATCTTCTGACATATAACTACGTTCATACTGATCTAAATATTTGTAGCATGATTTATCATTAATGATGAACTAACTAAATAAATAAATAAATGAGTGAATAAGCAAATAAATAATTGTTGCCACCCGTCCGTACAGGTGGGCACTTTTATTTTGAACACTCCTGGTTGAATAAAAAAATTACTTAAGTAACTATCTGGTTTAGCTGTTTGACGTCAGCCACTTAATTAGTTAGTGATATGATTTAATGCTAATTAAAAATAATTAATTTTCAAAATACTTGATCCGGCCTGAGAGCCAACTAATGACTTGTAAGGGATGTTAGTAGACAGAAACTGTGTGGGAGCCCGTCCGTATATATATATATATATATACGATGCATATCAACCCTAAAACAGGAATTGGGCACCACTTTTGACCCACCCTCCTTTTCTCTCTCCCTCTCTCTCTCTCTCTCTCTCTCTCTCTGTATATATAAAACATCCAAGGGTATATTTTTTCCCTCTGAAGATATTATGCTCAGGTCATATAAATTATAAATATATATATATATATATATATATATATATATATATATATATATATATATATATATATATATATATATATATATATATATATATATATATACATACATATATATATATACAAAACATAGTTTATATTCATATAAAAGAAGACAGAGAAAATAGAGATTGAGAAGTTAATAATTATATATATATATACATATATATATATATATATATATATATATATATATATATATATATATATATATATATATATATATATATGTATGTATGTATGTATGCATGTATGTATGTATGTATGTCTATATGAATATGTATAGGTGTCTGCCTGGCCATCATATTCTCAGTATTAATATATATATATATATATATATATATATATATATATATATACATATCCACATACATTCATATACAGAGGCAGTCATGCGGATAAACAGATTAGAAACATCAAACATATCTTTAACACATCAAATAGAAGCTTTGTATAAACGTTGTGCAGCAAAACGAGAGAAAGCATAAAGCGGAGACATTACTCAGACGGTGGTTAATTCAGAATTAATTTATAGATGTTTATATTAATAGGTCACACTTTCGCAGAGTACAAACGACGGAGACAATTAAAGGGGCGGAAGATGTAATAAGTCCAACAGCTGTTTCTGGCGGGGGCAAGACGATCCATGATAATGTTGGTAGATTTAGTTCATCACAATATGCAGCCAAATGGATGAGACGAGCCTCCTTCGTCAGGGTAGAGAAGACCATCGATTTCAGATCTGAATACATCTTTTGCTTTCTCTCGTTTTCCATGTAGACATACACAGTTTCTTTTTTGTTTTGATGTATTTAATATGATATATTTAACATATTTGACGAGTCTTATGTGTCTATCTATATATTTGCCTCTATACCCGCGTTCTAGATAATGAAAGGCGTTCTGGCTGTGACCACCCACTACTCTTGCCCGATACAAAGCACATCGCACTAAGAACCACACAGGTAATATTGTGTAATAAACACTCCACCCCATCAATAAAAAATTGAATTTATTTGTTGTGCCTTACTCATTTGACTGCGGCCATGCTGGAGCACCGCCTTGAAGAATTTTTAATCGAATGAAATGATCCCAGTACTTTTTTTTTTAAGCTTGGCACTTATTCTATTGGTCTCTTTTGCCGAACTGTTAAGTTACTGGGTCGTAAACACACCAACACCGTAGCTAAGCGGCGGTGGGGGAACGAATACACACACGCACGCACACAGACATATAAACTGGGAGTGGCCGAAAATTTGAATTGCAGAGTTTTGGTGATCGTAATCTCCTTTGTTTAAACCAAATAAATTCAGAGAAAACGGGAAACGAATGTCAAACCGGGGAAATTTTCTCTTTAAAAACATTAACAAGTTAAGGTGGAGGAACACCTTTTTTTTTTTGCATAGCTTCACAAGCTATTAATTGTGGGGGAGGGGCTATTCTTCGTTAACGACTTGGTGACAACTAGAGCAACGGAAAGAAAGGAAGAAAGAAAGAAAGAAAGAAAGGAAGAAAGGAAGATAGAAAGAAAGGAAGAAAGAAAGAGAAGGAGAGAGATAGAATGAAAGAAGGAAAGAAAGAATACATATATATATATGCATGCACATACATACATACAAAAAAGTGTCTTTCCTTTTTATTTTTGATTGCAGTATTTTGTATCTGTGTGTCACTATAGAAACAAATGATTATACACTCCCGATGTACCTGTCTCATACTCTGTCTCATACGTACATACATGCACACACACATACATACATACATACATACATACATACATACATACATACATACATACATACATACATACATACATATTCCAATGAAGGAGCTTTGGATCTAGGTTAGAAACCAATGCGACGCTCCATTGCTCGCACCTGAGACAAGTTTGAATCAGATGGAATGGTGCATGACGTCCATAAGGAGCATTCAAGGAGACCATGGGAATCAGCCAGTCTTTTAAAGGAAGATTATTGCTGGAAGCCCACCACCGATCCCCATAGAAATCTTTAAGACAAATGGCTCATGAAACAGGAATCCCCAAATCACGCGCCCATCGCATTTTGAAGCGAGTTCATTGGAAATGTTACATTCCAACATTAATCCATACGCTATATATATATATATATATATATATATATATATATATATATATATATATATATATATATATATATATATATATATATATATGCGTGTCTTTGTGTGTGTTCCTTACTCACCGTGCTTAACAGCCGGTGTTGGTTTGTTTAGGTCTGTGTAACTCAATGGTTTGACAAAACAAACCGATATAATAAGCACCAGGTTTTTAAAAAAGCAAAGCCCTGAAGTCGATCTTTTCCAAATAAAACCCTTCAGAGTGGTCGGTGCTCCAATGGCCGCAATTTAATGACCGCAATCTAATGACCGAAACAAAAAAGACAGAGATGTCTACAAACGCTGTCTCCAAATTCAAAGATAAATTTCTTTCTTTCAGTTACAATATTACTTGAATTCAAAGCATCATCCCGGAGCGCTTTTGTTCAACTCACGAACAATGATCGTTTTACTTGGGAAACTCTTGTCCATGAAAACTCACATAGGCACGCCCGCATGCAGGCTGGCACAGATATACTCCGGTACATGCAAATACACATTTATTTATGTATTTACTAGTGTATGACCAGCTAGTTTACGCCTGGTGTATGTAACACCTTGCTTCAATGAAATATTTAGCTTAAACTCAACAAAGAATTACGCAAAAGAAGTCAAAACTATTGAAATAAAAGAAATATTTAATACATGAAATATTTGTTTTTAGCTGCTTTTATTTCTATATAGAGTGTTTATATACAGCAAACTACAGACAGGATATTTTGATATATTAATGTCTGTTTATTCAGTTTTAGAGAATTTTACGTTTCCAAAATTGAGATGCATGTGATACCCAACTCTTCAAGAATGGAGATTCATCATTTTCTTTCAAGTTTGTAATAAACGTACTTCTTTTAAAAGAACATGCATACATATACATACATACATACATACATACATAATTTTTACGCTTAATAAAGCGAAAAAAAGGGAGGCAGGTGTTTGGGATTTTTTTGATTTTTTGCGGCGGGGGTTGACCTTTTGTTTTATTTAATTTTGTATTTTTGCTTTTTATTTTTTGTTTCTTGAGTTTTTTTTTTTTTTTTTTTTTTTTTCGTACCTTTTGCTTACAGATTTCTGGGATTGATTGAAGGAAAGGTGAAAGTTATCCTTAAACCAGAGATTTGGCTCCGAATCCTTTCAACGCAATTATGGAATAGGATTTTTTTTTTAATGTTTGGCAATGTGTATGTGTTTTTTTTTTGTTTTATTTTTTATTCCATTTGCATATATTTTAACATTGGTTCCTGCGAACATAGCATTATACACTAAAGGCGCCCAAAGTCCAAAGGTTGATGTTAAACCGGGGGATTGGGCTAAAGAGATCATCCAAACAATGTGCTTTCTACTGGAAGCACAGGGCCTCAAATTTGTGGGGAAGGGATTAAGTCGATTACATCGACCCCCAGTGCGTAACTGGTACTTATTTAATCGACCTCGAAAGGATGAAAGGCAAAGTCGACCTCGGCGGAATTTGAACTCGGAACGTAGCGACGGGCGAAATACCGCTAAGCATTTCTTCCAGCGTGCTAACGATTCTGCCAGCTTCGCCGCCTTTCATCCAAACAATGCCATTGCGCAAAAGGGACCGGGAAAAACAACTGTAAGGTCCCTAACTCTGCCAATTCCTGCAATTCATTATTAGGAATTGATCTTAAATTTCATCGCACCCCCCCCCCACTCCGGGATGGAAAATGGGGGGTGGATACGCAGAGGGACGACGTTACTCTACTTTTTAGCTCACGGGTGATTGTGGGGGGGGGGGGGGAGTGAATGTTAATAGCTTCTATCAACTCCGCTCTTTCCCAATCTAAGCCGCAAAGATCTTAACAAACCCCTTATAAGTCAGGGCAGTGGAGGGTGTAGCCACAGTGTATGCAACCCGGTGCAGCCCTTGTTTTGCCCTCCACTTTTACTCCCATCACCCCGGGGCCCTAAACCCATAGAAACAAGTTTATATAGCATACTCCTTCAAAAGTATCGACCCCGTAAAATGCGTCACCCGGAGTCAGGGCCGGACCTAAGGTCGCTGGCGCCCTGGGCGAGCTGAACTTCAGCGTGAACAAGCTGACGGTCGTGGAAATTTCCTTGTTTTGTCGCGCCCTCCTTGGCACCCCCTTGGTGCACATGGCACCCTGGGCGACTGACCGAGTTCCTGGTACCTTGAGCCAGCCCTGCCCGGAGCAAGGCTGGCTCAAGCAATACCACCACCTCCCCACCTCGCAGCTTCCCGCTAGCTATGCTACAGCCCCTAAGTTTCTAAATCCCTTGTCTATTGCTAATTGATGGCCCTCCCCCACGCCCACGCATTTATTTAAGTGTTGTTGGCGGTTGCTGTTACCGTTTAGGCTCACATCAACTCTAATCGAACAACCCTGTGATTAGTGGCATTCTAGCTGTGCCCAATGTTTACATATTTGGTAGTGGCGGTATCAAGCACTAGATCATCCAACGTGTCCTTCCACCTTTTTGTGTGATTTGAATGAGGTCCTTATGGCTGCTATTTCTAACGTCTCGTGCGGCCACTTAGAAGTACATTCATCAACTCGTGTTTAATGTCGTGTGCACGTGTAAATGTTATGTACACATGTGAGGCGAATATTAAGATGAGCGGTTAAGAGAAGAAGGGGGAGTGGGTTTAGAAATAGTTAAGAAAATAAAAGCGGTTGGATGGTGAGAAAAAAAATGTCTGTATGAGAGATTAAACTATGACTGACGGAGGTATTTCCTATCAATCACTGACACTGCTCCTCGCGCCACCACCCCACCGCGCTAATTCAATACAGCAACAATGTCCCAACTCCCACATCCACGTTAACTTTTTTTTCATTGGATCATACCCACAACTGACAAATTATTCGTATTCTTTATTTGTTAAGTGAAGTCTAATCAAAACTCAGCTTTGCATAGTTGAACTTCTAGGTGTGTAACACGCTTTGCAGGTTCTATTTGTTGAAAGAAAACAAAAAACAAACAAAAACTATTATTACTGTTTGTCAAATCCATGTCGTCTGCTAGCTCCTAAATGCACAAGAGAACGATGAATCATTTTGGTTTTAGATTTCTAAATTGCTAGGCGTATATTTTGGGATTATTTTTCCTTGTAATTTGCAGTTTACTGTTGATAGAAAATCTTATATTTCTCTTCCATATAGTTTGGAAAGACTTGAAGTCACAAGGATTTTTTTACCAATTTATATGCAGTGTAAGCAGGAACCAAAGTTAGATATTACATTAAAAAAAAACACACATACACACTGTCAAACTTAAAAAAAAACCTATTCTATAATTTATATATATATATTTATATAACAACTTTTCTTGGAAAATTTTGGAAATCCCACCAGTGTCTGGATAAATTTCAAAGAAAAAAATTAAAAATTTATTTCTTTTCAAAGAATTGTTCAATTAGGAAGTTATAACCCACAAAGGATAAAGAACAAGAGAACGAAAATCCAAAACAGACGTAAAAAAATTACCTTCTTAATTGGTCAATAAATCGAAAAACGCAATTATTACAGGATACATAACAAAAACAAAATGGCAGTAAAACTACGACTAATCTTCTTTTGGATTCTATTAACAGTAAGTACTTTTTCCTTTTATTTATTTATTTATATATTTTTTATGCTGTGGCTGTGTTGTTACTTGGTCATTCGTTAGGTTCCAGGCTGATCGATCCGCCGTAGTCTTCCGAGTTAGCAAGGATATATTCGAGGGAAACAAACAACAAAACCAAGGCACTCGTCCGGATACTTGTCCTGTCTTGGTTTTGTTGTCCTTTGTGTGTGTGTGTGTGTGTGTGTGTGTGTGACTATATAAATGCAGAACAAGGAGGAATGAAATAGTCCGAGGGCCGCACGAGTCTACCGAACGTAGAGTAATATGCCTTTTTATTGAAGCTGCAAAAGCATCACAAACAATGCTACTCAGAGTTTCATTTTTCCGTTCGTCGGACAGTTGTCTTCACAATTTTATTCCAATCTTGATCACAACTGCCCGACGAACGGGAACGTGAAACTCTGAGTAACATTGTTTGTGATGTTTTTGCAGCTTTAATGAAAATGTATATGTATGTATATATATATATATATATATATATATATATATATATATATATATATATATATATATATA
>NC_142952.1:1757512-1786182 GCF_046866305.1 Octopus bimaculoides
ATAAGGGTTAAAAGTTGGGGGCAATAGAAAGTATCCAAGTGCTTAAGGTGAGTGTTTGGGCTTCAAAAAAAAAGAAAAAAGAAAAGAACAGAAAAATTTATAGGAAATGCTGGTTTAAATCATAATTATAATTTTATTTCTGTCTTCAATCTTAATTATATTCTTAAGTTTAATTATCTTCTCTCTTTTATTAACTATAATTATCTCCTTATTTTAGTCTTCATTATTAAATATTCTATTATTTGTGCCTTCAATCTTAATTATTTCTTTATCTCAATCTTCAATTTTCAAAAAATAACAAAGGATTATTAAAATAATTTAGTCATTATTGAAATAATTTTGTCACTATTAAAGCTGGTGTTTAAAACCTAAATCAACATGGAATTTTTATAAAAGGTTTTGATTTAAATCACTTTAAGCAGGTAGCACAGAACCAGAGATAGCCTCAGGTGTGTTTGGTGTAAGAAGAGTTAATTATCTCTTTTCTTCTGACTTTTGGTATCAATTATTCTATTATTTCTGTCTTTGATTCTCTTCTGATTTCTCTCTTTGATCTTCACTTTTGTCTCTCATCTCAATTTTTCCCTTGGTTTGTTCTCATCTTCTTTCTCTTCAATTTTTCCTTATTTCTGATATTTCCAGTCTATGGTGTTATTAACCATTCAACTGAAGAATAGAGCATCACCTTCTTCTGTGACTTCCAGACTGGCATTTAAACTACAGGAATCCATGGAAACTAACAATAATTATGAGTTGCAGGAACTGAACCATGAATCCAGGTGAGTAAACATTTGTTTACTGCAGGAAGATTTAATATCTTTTTTACATATATATATATATATATATATATATATATATATATATATATATATATATATATATATAAATATATATATATATATATATATATATATATATATATATATATATATATATATATATATATATATATATATATATATAAATATATATATATATATATATATATATATATATATATAAATATATATATATATATATATATATATATATATATATATAAATATATATATATATATATATATATATATATATATATATATATATATATATATATATATATATATATATATATATATATATATATATATATATATATATATATATATATATATGTATATATATATATATATGTATATATATATATATATACATAGGCACAGGTGTGGCTGTGTGGTAAGAGGCTTGCTTCCTACTTCATGGTTCCGTGTTCAGTCCTACTGCATGGCACGCTGGGCAAATGTCTTCTTGTGATGATGGTGATGATGATGATGATGTATTTCTTTTCTATTTCCAGTGTGTCGATCCACTTCTTACAATTATGGAAAGATTCTTCATCCACCAAAAATGACAACAATGCCTTAGAAAAGGAAACCGATGCTTGTCCCCAAAATACGGAAGATGACTTCAAGACAACTGTCCATGGAGATTTATTTTCTTATTCAGAAGAAGCCATTATGAAAATAATAGACGAAAGTGACCAAAGAGCTAGAATTCCTGATTCTTCTTCAAATAAAAATGATACTCAGAAGAAACTTTCAGAAATAAATTGGTCGTCTGTAGAGAAAGAAAATATCAACAAAGAACATTTGTTGAAGAATTCCCAGTCAGGGAGTAAAAATGGCAGCGGAGAGTCCGAAGATAATGTGAAGAGTTCTTCCTCTTTTAACATCTCAACTACAAACGAGATGCAAATTCTAGACATGTCAGAGCCACCACAAAACATTTCAGCAATCACAGAGTCACCCTCACCACCATCAGTACCACGACCCTCACCTTCAGCACCAACAGCAGCTCCGTCAACATCATACACGTCAGAGAGAAAAATGTCATTAGCTGATATAGTTTTCCCTACAGCTAATAAATCAGCATCGTCTCCACTTCATCCCTCTACCCCAGTCACATCAAACTCACCATTTCAGTCTGTACAACCCTCGGCATCCACCTCACAGCCACAAGAAACGTCTTCTAAAAGCCTGACATCGCAGCTGCTCACTCACGAAGCTGTGTTCATTAATGTGTCAACAGTTTTTGCCAACAAGCACACGTCAGAGTCTGCTGGAGACCTTCCTGTAACTAAGGCACCATCGGCATCAACGCCAGCAACAACAACACCGACTACAACAACAACACCGACTACAACAACACTGACTACAACAGCACCAACAACAACAGCACCGACTACAACAGCACCAACAACAACAACACCGACTACAACAACACTGACTACAACAACAACACCGACTACAACAACACTGACTACAACAGCACCAACAACAACAGCACCGACTACAACAGTACCAACAACAACAACACCGACTACAACAACACTGACTACAACAACAACACCGACTACAACAACACTGACTACAACAGCACCAACAACAACAGCACCAACAACAACACCGACTACAACACCAACACCAACAACAACACCAACAACAGAATCAACACCAACAACAACAACAACACCAACAACAACACCAACAACAACAACAACAACAACAACACCAACATCAGAGAGTACAACAGACTCAACTACTGAACATCTCACAACCACAGCAAATATCCATCCAACTACTACCACTACTACCACTACTACTACTACTACTACTACTAGCTCTGCAACAACATCAGCAGCAGCAGAGACAACAATGCCAACAACAGATAATGATGGCTTATCGATGACTTCGATGCCAGACAATACAGACAACCCACAGGTGGACACCACAGCAGACCCACAGGGGAACAATGCAAATAATATGGAGATGAACAGTACAGACGCTTCGCTGGTGAACAGTACTGATGCTTCACTGGTGAACAGTACTGATGCTTCACTGGTGAACAGTACTGATGCTTCACTGGTGAACAGTACTGATGCTTCACTGGTGAACAGCACAGCAATAAGTGAAGCAATGACCATGACAGAAAAAATTGGAAAGGAAAGCTCTGATGTTGTACTCTGGCCGGTCGCAGTAGGTCTTGTGATTGGAATTCCTTCGCTTATTATCTTTTCAATTGCTTTTTGCATCATAATGAAGCAAAGGTGAGCATCATCGTACCATTTTGTCACTTCAGAAGTAGGGGTGGAGTAAGAAGTGGGGTGGGGGGATTTGGGTGGGGTTAAGAGAAAGATAACGGGGACACAGTGACTTCCATAGCAAAGAAGACTTTTCCCAATTGTGGTTAAGACTGACCAGGAGTTGAATAGTTGAATATATATATATATATATTAATAATAATAATAATATGACAACAAAAGAATGAAAGAGACCTCGATATTATGTAAATAGAAGAATTTATCTATAAATATAATACGTGACAATTAGCTGGTTGTCATAATAAAACTCAGAGTTTCGGATGCTGGGGCTGAAGTCTGTTCTAGCATCTCATCAGTTAAGACAAACAAAAAAACACTATGAAAAAAAAAAACCCGGTGAATAAAGGGAAATTACTCCAATAGGCATAGGGAAAGTAAAACTTTGTTCATAGAATCTGCATATGCACACATGTACATGTATACATACATGTACGCACTCACACACACATATGTGTGTGTATATATCTATATATATAGCTAGCGAATATGACCCTGTGTCAGTATAAAAGAAGTAAGAAGCAGGAAAGAGTTTAGTGAGTAATCACAACTGTAATTAAACACGCTGTAATTAAACAGTAATCACAGCTGTAATTAAACTGCATCTGGCTGGTTAGACTTATTTATTATTATTGATATTAAAAGCTAGAGTGAGGCAGTGAGCTGCTGGCGGAATCGTTAGCCAAGCGGAATGTTTTCTGGCATTTCTTCCGTCTTTACGTTCTGAGTTCAAATTCTGCAGAGGTTGACTTTGCCTGTCATCCTCTCAGGGTCGATAAAACAAGTACCAGTTGAGTACTGGGGGGGGTCGATGTAATTGACTTATTGCCTCCCCTAAAATTGCTGACCTGGTGCCAAACTACCCCTTTCACCTTTCCAGGGTCAATAAAATACCCCAAATTTCAGTCCTTGTGCCCACAGCAGAAAGGATTATTATTATTATTATTATTATTTTATGTTTGACTTTTGTTTTGCATTTGTACAAGTTGGATCCAAGTCTCACCCAGAGACCTCAAGAGACAACAAGTTAGAAGTTCATGTAGGTGTTATGCCTAGGGTACCATATATTTGGATTTGTACAGTTTTGTTCAAGTGAATGTTTAAGAAACCATAAGAAAATTATGTTTGCTTTAAAATTTGAGATCACATAGACAGTATTTTACGTAGGATATGGGCAGTTCCCATGAGCACTATCTTTTGATTATTATTATTCAGAAGCTATTACATACTAATTAAATTTGCTGGGATTTTATTCTGAGGTTTAGTTATGCCAAGAATCTTCCTCCATAGAATTCTTGAGGGGAAACAGGGAGACACTTGTCTGCAGGTCAACAAGGTCTCCATTTTAATATCACATTCAGCCCCTTAGGTAGCAGCCTGGGTATTGTACCAGGTGAACCATTTCTACAGCAACAAGCTGTTTTACATTTATGTCCCCACAATTTCTTCCTGGTCCTAATTTTCCACAATTTTCTCAATTTCTTTGATGCTCAATCTACTGTCATATACTATCACAAAGTCTATGATCTCACACTATTTTGTTTTGTTTTTATTATTATTATTGTTGTTGTTGCTGTGGTTGTTATTAATTTTGATTTTAATATTTTTTTTTTAAATATTAAGACAGAAAGCTGGCAAGACCCTTGACATGTCGGACAAAATGCTTAGCGGCATTCCATCCGTCTTTGCATTCTAAGTTCAAATGTTGCCAGTGCTGACACTTTGGTTTTCATCCAATCGGAGTCAATGAAATAAGTACCAGTTATACACTGGTGATCAACGTAATCAACTGACCCCCCTTCAACGAAATTGTTGATCTTGTGTCAAAATTTGAAAGCAATATTTTTTTCACTATTATTATTAATGTTATTTATGAGGTCAACTTTGCCTTTCATCCTTTCGGGGTCGATTAAATAAGTACCAGTTACACACTGGGGTCAATGTAATCGACTTGATCCTTTCCCCCAAATGTCAGGCCTTGTGCTTCCAGTAGAAAGGATTATTCATGTTATTTATATTACTATTATTATCATTATTATTATTATTCATACAGCAGGTGTGAAAGAGGAGGAGGATTTTAAAGATGAGACCCCTCACTGTATATAACCTTTGACATGTTGTACAAGATCAAAATGTTTTCATATTTAAATGTTTCTTTATTCATATATATATATATATATATATATATATATATATATGTATGTATGTATATATATACCTACATTATTTGCACATCAAAAGAGATGGAGGAAATCCTTAGCAGCATTTCTTCCAACTCTTTACTTTCTGAGTTCAAATCCTGCCAAGGTCAATTTTACTGTTCATCCTTTTCAAGGTCAATAGATTAAAGTACCAGTCAAGTACTGCAGTTGATGTAATCGACTTGCCCCTCCCCTCACATTGCTAGCCTCGTTGCAGTGTTCCGGCATCTTGTTCAGGGGCAAATGTGTTCTTGGTAATCTATACAGCTTGGAAACCGGGCAACTGGCCTTATGACTCATAAGGCTTGGTAAGAAAATATAGACACATACACATGCACACACACACACACACACACACACACACACACACACACAGACACACACACTACAATCTTTTATTGCCACAGGAGTTCAAGGTCCTCAACTTTCATGTTTTGGCATAGAATGTTTACAGTTGAGTCATCAAGCCATTCTGTTGATATCTCAGATACTACATATATATATATATATATATATATATATGTATGTATGTATGTATATATATATATGTAATATAATATAGGATAAATTCTTTATAAGAATTTATCAAGTAGTCAGCGTGAAAAAACCTCATAATGAAAAATAACGAAAAATTTCGTAATGAAAAAATTCATCGTTTCTTCATAGATATATTTAATTATATATAAAGGGCATTAACTGTGTATCAATGCCTCACGCTATCGAGGGACTAAATAAGTAAAAAAACTATATATATAAAACTATATATATAAAAAACTATATACATATATATATGTATGTATGTATGTATGTATGTATATATATATATATATATATATATATATATATATATATATATATATATATATATACACACACATATATATGTATGTATGTATGTATGCATGTATGTATACATATGCATGTGTGTGTGTATATGTAGAAATGCTTTTTCTTTTTGTTGAGTTGCTTGTTTGTTTCTTTGTTTCTTTGTTCAGCTTGCACATTATTTTTTTGCAACACAAAAAGTGAGACACCGGTCATGTGCACCAATGCAGCACCAACACCACCTGCACAGCAGCAATATTTTCACTGTTTTGTTATCATCATTATCCCTCATTATCACCATCAGCAGCAGCAGTACAGCAGCAACAGCGGCAGCAGCACTATCATCACCATTCTTCAAATTGAAGAAGAAGTAAACTAAATCAAATGCTTTATTTGCAGGACCTCACCTAACCCCATACAATTTCTGTGTAGAGATACAGATCAGTTTTGTCTTTCATCACACCAGGTTCACTAAAATACAATACTTATGATTTAAAAAAATATTATTATTATTATTATTATTATTATTATTCCAGCTATTACAATGTTTACCAGGTTAGCAGCTGCCATAAATATTTTGTCTTTCCCATTGCTTATTGCTTATTCTCATCTTTTCTGTCTGCAGGCATATTGATCCTAGACAATTCTTTTTCTCTGCATTTGGAGATGAAGCCTCATCAATCAGATAGGAACCTGGCCAAACTCTCGTGGCTGAACTATAAGACCAAACTGAGTTCCATTTAAAATATTGCACCATGCAAACTATATTGGTTTCATTCCAATTTTATATGTAGCAGGATGGACACACACACACATACAGACATATATATATATATATATATGTCTGTATGCATGTATGTACATATATATATATATATATATATATATATATATATATATATATACATACATACATACATACATACATATATATATATATATATATATATATATATATACATACATACATACATACATATATATATATAATATGGATAGATAGATATACATATATGGCTAAGATATTTTATGATATAGTATAAAACTAAAATTAACACATTTATGGCAGAAGAAACAAAATGTGAACAGAACTGCTTTAATGCTTCTTGTATGCATATATACATATACATATATATATATATATATATATATATATATATATATGAAGCTCCCTTTCTTTCTATGATATATATGGAAGGAGAAAGGGGAAAAATGCTTCATCCATTTTATTGTTGACACCAATTTGTTCACAACTCTTTTGTTTTGCACATGCAGTCATATATGGAGCAGTACACACGTGTGTATGTGTGTTTGTGTGTGTCCAAGATACCATGGGTTACCAACAAATCCTAAATTCATTCTATAACCCAAATACAAAGCTGTGATAAATAAATGAATTTCTGCCTGTCTATGAAAAGTATTTTCAAAAAAATCGAGATCTCAGAATTTGTACCAAATCTTTTGAGCTGCTAATCTGCCATCACAGCAGCTGACAGTTTGCCTATGAAAAAGTCATCTACCAAAACAATCATGTCTTTATGCTTTAAACGAAAAAGCCTGACTGATAATTAACTAAATTTTTGTATTTTTATAATTTCAAATTGTTTGTACCGATTCCACTTAAATGAAGTGTTGACGGAATTTGATAAAACAGAACAAGTGCAAGAAAACTATCAATGCCCAGACCTATGTAAGGGCTGGGATTTGAGCTTTTTCTGCCTTGTTTTGGGTCTCTGCAACCTCACAAAACATAGGCAAACTGATTTGGCAAGTGTTAAGTGCTTTGGGCATAAACACAGTTCAATGCTTCTAATGAGATTTGAACCATTAACTAGTTGGTCTAACTTTACTGGTTTGGACAACAGTGACCATTTTTTACACTGGCAACAATAATTATAAAAATAATGAAGAACAACAGCTGTGATAATTATTTAAGATAAAATCGAAGAAATTTTGAAATATACCAAACAAACAAAATTTTAATATCTGCGATGAAATAAACAAGAGAGATTCCTGGTGATGGAAAGATTTACACATAAAAATTTTTTATTGTTTGAACATTTAAAAAAAAGACGTTTTTTCTCCATTTTCTCAATTATTTTATTGTTTTTACTCATTTGGTAGCAAGAGTGACAGTTTCGATGCCATATCTTAGATGGATCTGTTCGTTAGTTGTCATTTTAATTACACAACCAATGAATGACATTCTCACATTTTCCATTTTTTATAAATTTTTAGCTTTTTAACAAAATTTTAAAATATTATTGCAACTAAATTTATGTCTGAATATCCAGGTTGCTGACTATCCTAATAATGTCCCATTTTATTGAAAGTAATATTGGTTAGTGACCATTACTGAACTTGATCGTCACATCCTAGTGACCTGTTCTTCTGGAGCAGCATTTCTTGTGAATGAGAAGTCTTTTGCAAAATGATAGCATCTGTTGCAAAGGATTCTGTGTCTGCAGTGAAGGTTCTTTCCTGCACACATGCTTTGATGCAACATCTGTTGGGTTCTGTTGTCCTACCCTGATATGCTGATGCAAGATTCTTTTCTACTTTGCTGATGGGTTAGAGATGTGGTCAGCCACTGTGTAACAGGTTTGGCCCAAGCTGTGTGATGTCCGAGGAGCAAAGTGTGAGACATGCTGGAGAGATCAACAGGGATCAGAATTTCAATGTTGATCACTTTATCTTGCCAGGATACTCCCAGAACACAGCAGAGATCTTTCGTGGATGGTATTGAGTTTTCTCTCCTGCCTGGCACAGGTTAGACAAGTTTCATTGTCATACTGCTGTACACAAACAAAAGAGCCAATGTATGCTGCTATCTTGACCAGAACTGTTAGCTTGTTCATTTACTCCAAATCCCTTTTAATGTTAGAAGAGATTCTTAGCAAAAGTCAATCCAAGATGGAAAATATCCAGTTCGTAGTTGTCAGTTGTGATGACTGATAGAGCCTCACTGTTTCTGTTGCTCTCTTTGAGATATCCTTCACTGTGATTCTGGAGCATGCCTTTCACAGGGCAACAGAAGGAATCTCAACCCTCACACCAGACTTTACAATTTCACCCACTTCAGAGCAAAAAAAAAAAAGGAAGTCAGCAATACTCTCATGCCATTCACCACTGATGCAGTATTTGCAAGAACTTTCAGACACAAAAGAATCCCTTTTCACTGGGTTAGTAAAACTTTGGACCGAGCATCAACCTGGAGGAAAGTTGCTATATACAAAAATGTAATATGACTGTTGCTCATGTTTGTTAATACCGAAAAGCACAAAATCTGCACTGTTCTGACAAGCCATCATCATGTTGCTGTGATACACACATGCTTGCTATATTTGTTGCACAGCTATAAATGCACTTCAATTACAACTGCACCCTTGTAATTACTGCAAATGTTCACTGCATCAATTTTTTTTTTTTAATGTATGTTTGAGCTCATTATGTTAAATAATTTCTGATTTCTTTTTTTATTTAATCAGCAATTAGTTGAGGGTTAACGACTAGTTTCATCAGTAACTGCTTAAAGGTAAGAGTAGATATTCTTCTCTACCACCATGTTTGAAACTATAAATTCTTCAACTCCAGCAAAATTCCTGGTCTTCCAAAAACTATGAGATCTTTGAACCACAACATGCAGTCCTAAAAATTTGAGTTCTTGCTAAACTTCAGATTTTGGGGTGGGGTCTTGTTTTCGTCTTAATCTCATTTCACCCCTTAATATGACAATCATGATTTGTTAGAACAGATTTTTTTTTTCCCAGGCAATACTAGAAAACAAATTTAGTAACTGAAGATTAAAATGGACAAGTTTTTTCTGTCCAAATGTGTCTCGTCAGAAAAAGCCTTCAGAACTCAGAAAACTATTCAGAAATTTCATTTATACTTTTAGAACATGTCAAAGCAACCTTATTTTATTTTATTATTATTTTTTTTTTTTTTTTGTTAAGCTTGTTGCAATAATTGCTTGAATCCACCAAGGTGGAGAATAAATACTGAAAAACCGTATAAAAGCTTCCATGCTCAAAAAGAAAAAAAAAACTCACAAAAAACATTTACAAGAGTAAAATACAATGAAATATATACAATCATGAATTTAAAGTTGCACAGAAAAACCATTAATTATCAACTGATTGATTTCAAAAAGCCAAACCTGGTCAATCAAAAGTAGCTGTGCTCAACGTGTTTATCAAAATTTACATAAACTGGTGCTCGTCTCATAAACTTAGAATCACTTTAAACAAAGTGTTGGGTGAAAAACCTAATCTGGGTTTAGCACCACCACCACCAGGCCCTTAGGGGCTTACAGCAGAGGACATTCTTTCACAAGCATTGCTGGGAAATTTGACTGAATTTTGTAGCGAAATTAAATTCAACATGATTGAGCATTGTTTGGTAAGTTTGACTGCCAAATTATTTATTTAGGTTAAATTTATCAAGTCCAGCAAATGCAGCCATTGAAGACATAAATTTGCTATGTGACAACAAAGTAAAAAAAAAAACACTCTTCCTTTTATTTATTTATGAAATAACAATGAAACATTTTTTCCTGTCTTTTTTACTGTCTCAAGAAAATCTTTTCAATTATTTTTCTAAAATAAAATCTTTCTAATAATGAAATCTCATTGTCATCTTTTTATTGTTTCAGTCATTAGACTGTGGTCATGCTGGGGCAACACCTTCAAGAGTTTTAGTCAAACAAATCAACACCTGTCTTTTTTTTTTTTCTTAAGCCTAGTACTTTTTCTATCAGTCTCTTTTGCCAAACCACTAAGTTACAGTGCAAGTGGTCATGGACCCTACACTTTGCACTTCTTGGCCTAATTACCGAATAGTTATGTGGTGATCCTCCAAAATGGCAGCTTCCACTTTATGGATGGCGTTGTCACCAATGGCAGAGTGTGGTGATCCAGGAATAGGAGCAGCTTCCACCAATGTCCAATCACAATTGAACTGTCAATGTCAGGGCTTGACTACGTTGTATGATGGTGCATTGTCATCATAAGCAGCTTTCATCTCATCTAAAGTCTCTTTTGGTGTACAACCTTTCAAGTATAAGAACCTTATCATTGATCTGCATTCAACTGCCTCCATTGTAACAGCTTAGTCCACTTCAGCAGCAGTAAAAGACAAATGAATCCTAGTGGAAAGCTGCAATTTACAATTTGACATATAGGGACATGTATTATTATACCTGTACAAGTTCCGTTTCCTGCAATAACTGGGTCAGGGGAAATGTCTAATGAACAGCCCTCATATATTTCCCTGGCATCCATGCATCATACATGGACATTCCCAATTCTGCCTGACCTGTGCATCGTGTGATACCCACAGGACATATTTCTTTGGCATCCACAAATTCTATCTGATACATCTTTCCCAATGTCTTTCAACTACCAGACAAACCCGAGACTTATGAAACAAAAGCTTTATATATATATATTACTCAGAACATACTCCAAGGGCCTAATTGAAAATCTGAAAACAAACATGGACATTTACAAGTGTATGAAAATGCTTTGGACAAGCAAAGGCCCAATATCCATTTATCTATATGTGTACATCATCATCATGGTTTAACATCTGCCTTCCCTGTTGGCATGAGTTGGATGGTTTGACAGGGACTGGCGATGCTGAAGACTGCGCCAGGCTGTTTAAGCATGGTTCTTACGGCTGGATGCCCTTCTTAACACCAACATGTATCAGATGAAATTTTGTTGAGGTAGATTTTTTTACAGCCAGATGCTCTTCCTGTCATCAACTCAAACCATCCAAGCAAGCAAATATTTCTTCATGGCCAGACATGTGTCTTAAGGAAAATTAGAAACATCATTTGTATGAAAGAAATACTTGTTTATGATTGTCACTTGACATCACAAGGTAGTGAGATCAATTCTCAGACCAGACTGCTGTGTGTTGCGTTCTTGAGCAAGACACTTTATTTTACATTGCAACTCATTTCTACAGATGAGTGAATTGGAACAATGTCACTGGTGCCAAGCTGTATCGGCCCCTTTGCCTTTCTCTTGTATAACATCAGTGATGTGGAGAGGGGAAGCTGATATGCAAGGGTAACTGCTGGTCTTCCATAAACAACCTTGCCTGGCCTTGTGCCTCAGAGGTGCAATCCCATGGTCATTCATCACGAAAGAAAGCCTTTACCTTTTATACAGACACAAAAGTCTTCTTCCAGTTTCTCTCTACTAATTCCATCCACAAAGCTTTTACTATAGCTTCCGCAGCTATAGTAAACGAAATACTTACCCAAGGTGTTGCGCAATGGAACTGAACCTCAAGCCACATAGTTGGGAAGTAAAATTTTTACCCACAGCCACATCAGTGCCAATATCAACAATCTTGAGAAAACAACCATGAATGTCACACAATCATTTCTCCCCTTGTCTTCCAAATTTATGTGAAAGGGTTCAAATATTTTTCAGTGTTATTTTTAGCAAGTCAAATGACTGCTAAGGAGCCCTAACTTTCTATTCGGGTGGTGGAAATATACCAGTCGGGGACCAATGTATGTTTCGTAGTTGGAAGACTTTAAACAGAATAACTACACAAAACGGTTTGGTATTTATTTTATTTGGTTTTGTAAAAATGTTTAAAAAAATAAAGGACAAAAAAAAAACCCATTAAGCTGAAAGACAACCAGGAGGGTCCACACGAGGGGTTTCATTATAAGGTTTCCTTCTTGTCAAATGTGAAGGGATGTACGTTTACTTTTATTTAATCATTTTGTACAGGAAACAGGTGTAAGCTCATTTTAACATGGTCAAGAGAAGCAACCAGATGAGAGAGAGAGAGAAAGAGAAAGAGAGAGAGAAGAGATATTAACCATAAGCTGAACCTGGTCAACCCTTTTCTGAATATGAAATGTTATCTCCATGTGTGTGCATATATATATATATATATATATATATATATATATATATATATATATATATATATACACACATACACATATATACATACACATATATGCATAGACATATATATATATATAGTTTTCTGTAACTTAATGCAATAATGTGTTCCCTGATGACTCATTCTAGTTAAGCATCCAAATGCACTTGGAACATCTAATGCAGGGTTCCAAGCAACCAGAACGGTGAAATATATGCAGGAACTAATAATAATAATAATGGTCTCAAATTTTGCCACAGGGGCAGCAATTTTGGGGGAGGGGATGAGTCAATTACATCGACCCCCCCCCCCCCCCCGTGTTCAACTGGTACTTATTTTATTGACTCCAAAATGATGAAAGGCAAAGTTGACCTTGGCGGAATTATTAATAATAATATAAACTCATGTTTATTTAAATTTATATATATATATATATATATATACACATACACATATATATATATATATACATACACATATATATATATATATATACATACACATATATATATATATATACATACACATATATATATATATATACACATACACATATATATAGAATGAGGATGGAAACGAACAACTGAGTAATGGTAACAAGAAAGACTCTAGAAACTACAAATCTAAAAGAAAAAAATAAAGAAGGAAGAAAACTTTGGAATGCTAAAAGAGACAGAAGAATATTTATTGAAAAAATAAATTAGGTTTGAAGAGAAAATGTTTGCAAAAAAAAAGAAAACAATTGAAATTAGAATTAAAGATAAAGTGAAAGGGGAAAATATGATAAATTATATTGATAGCAGTAAAGGGGTTGAAAGAAAGGCTTTCAGGGATTGGTGCTAAGATTCGTTACCCAAAAAAAAAAAAAAAAAAAAGTCAAACAAACAAATAATTGGAATTAAAATGGAAACTTTTATGGCAGTAATGTTATGGAATTGTCGTGGGATTTGTTGCGGAAAAGGGGGTCAGTTGGAGGTTTTCGTCCTTTGGAAAGTAAGTAGTCCTGAGAGGGTTGGATATGCAAGATTTAGGAGAAGCTCAAATTGAGGTCTAAATGATAAGACTTAAAGTAGCAAACAGTTAAATATCAATGAAAGCGATGACGCAGTGACAAAGTGTGTGATGACGGAAAGGAAGAAAGAAAATCTGCAGCAAGTGAGAATGGGAAGATGATGATGGTGATGATGATGATGGCGACCTTTGGAAAGCAGCTGAAGAAATTGTGAGGATGTGTTTACAAATATCTACAGAATAAGGTTTTGGCAATTGCAGAGAGAATCTCCAGGCTGTCTGGTACTCTATGAGAGCTGGCTCTAAGAAGAATTTTTGAAATAGGAGCGGATCAAAAGATAGGGAGGAAAACACAGAAGAGAGGGGGGGGAGGAGAAAATATTGGGAATTTAAACTAACAAATCGAAAAAAGGGGATAAAGAAATTCAAGGAAAGATGTTGGTTATGACAGAGAAAAACAAAAATAAAAATATTCCCTGACATGGAAAATAAAACAAATAGAATTTCAGAAATTATTTTTCTCAAATCCAAAACCATGGCCATCACTCAAAAGTGCGTGTGACTTTGAAGCATAGAGCATGTTGTTGATAATTGTTTTAGGTGCTATGTTGTCATAAGAAGACATAGGAACCCCACTAGAGCCATCGCACCTGTGGGATGTGACCGCAGATGGGAAAAAAGAATCGTCAGACTATTTACTGTTGTGTAGACTGGAGCAATTCGAAATGAAGTATCTCTTTCAAAGATACAACCCGCTGCCACCAAGTCCAGGAATTGAACCCACAACCATTTTTGTTGCAACACCCTAGCCATTAGGTCTCACACCTTCACAATTTTCACATAAAAGCAGAAAAAAGAAAAAGAAAAAAAATCTGTGTTAATTTGATAATTCTCTCTTGAAAGCTGTTGTTCAGTTTTGGTCTGTTCTGATAGGGTGTGTCTTATGCAACTGTGACCACAGACAGCAAACTCTGCTAACACAAGCAGCTATCAATTCATTAAAAAAAGTTCCAAATAAAATATGAAAAAAAAAAAAACCAGTTATTCCATATTGCTCTGGTTCCATTTCCAACTAACTGAGAGATACAATATAGTCTGAATTACTTCCATAACTCTGGCCTTGATTCTGAACACCTTTCTCCATGCTTATGAGCACAAGCGGAATTCCTTGAGTCAGGCATACAATAAACTTTATTGTGTATAAGACTAAGTGTTTTTCTTCCTCATACAATGTATGTGTGCCTGTGCGGGAGTCAAATTTACGGCAAACATGCTGAATCATTCCATTCTTCACTGCTTTTTCTTTAAACAGTTGATATTCTAAAAGTTGAAACTATAAAGCCTGATTTTTTTTTTTGTTTTTGGTAACACTCAGCAGGTGAATGTATGTAGTAATGTTACTAAACGTAGATATCACACACACGCACACACACACACACACGCACGTGCAGGCAGATGTAGAATTATTAAGTGAAGCTGTCATCATCTAGAGTGTTTCGAACTCGTGTCTGAGTTGTGTGTTCTGTCAACGGCACCAGCAGCAGTGCAAGATTGAGACGAGCGAGAGTTGCAGCTGGAGGAGATGAGAGAATGTGATGAAGATTTGGACGTCGAACGACTCCTGCAGCATGTGCGACGCCTGCAAAAATGAAACAAAAAGAAAAAATGAGGAATGAAGTTTACCAACATTAATTCACTATAAAAATCTCTCCCTCACTCATACCCACCCACAGTCTCTCTCTCTCTCTCCCTATATATATATATATATATATATATATATATATATATATATATATATAAAAAATTTACTAGCATATTAAAAAAATCCGAAGATTAAAATTATATTATATACAAAAATAAGAGGAATGACCAGCAAAAGTGGACTCCTATATGCTAGAAATAGATGTCGGCATCTATTTCTAGCATATAGGAGTCCACTTTTGCTGGTCATTCCTCTTATTTTTGTGTATATATATATATATATATATATATATATAAATCAATGGTAAACAACACAACAAACAGAAATCGTCAAAAACACAACAAGCAGAAAAAGGATGACAGTAGCAATCGGGCCCCATGCCCACAGCCAAAATATAATAAGAAATATAATAACTACTAACTAACCGTTTCCTCACAACAGGAATTGAACTGTCACTGCTGGAATCACTGTCAGAATCAGAGGAACTTGATGATGCCGAGCTGGAACTGTCTGAGTTGACGCCGATTGGTTTCTGTAGGTCAATGCTATCAGCAATAGCAGCAACATCTGGACGAACTGACTGTCAAAGACACCAGAAAAAAACCTTTCTTAATGGAAATAGACATTTTGGAACATTAGCACAAAGCCACACGGGTTTTGTGGGAGGGCATGGTTGGTTATATTACTGTATTTCCCCAGAATAAAATTCATTGTAGTGGCATCAACTCTCCCTGCTACCTTTGTCTTCCTTTCCCCTTAGGGATAATACTTCAACCACGAGCATTCTGTTATCGTTCCACCTCAATAGTTCCGTGGTTCTCACTGCATTCACCTCCTGCCCCACCTCCTACTCACTGTGTCCCTTCCTCTCCACCGTTTCGATGCAGTCTCGTCTCCTCTCACCATCCTCTTCTAAACAGCTTTGCCACCTCAACACTCATTTCTCTCTCGATCCTTGTTGCCTCCATTTCTTTCTCTATCTCATGTCCCCACTCCCTTACTTTCCATCCACATTTATCTCTTAACATGGGATAGTGCTGGATCCCTGCTGACACAACACCCCACCTCATCACCTTCAAACCTATACACTCTTTCTCTCCCTTCCCCACCCTCACAACAATAAATCTGTTCCCTCATACTTCACTCTTTCATCACCTCACCCAAAATAACCCCCCCCTCTCTCAGTGAAGCAGTGAGGCAGTTCTCTCATCTTGCTTGTTCCATAGCAACCTCACTAATGCTGGTGCCACTAAAAAACACCCGAAACCATGTGGTTGGGAAACAGACTTCTTAACCACATAGCCATGTCTCTGCACCTGTCAGGCTACAGATAACGATGAAGATGACAAAGATGATTCTATTAAAACACCAATTTATATATAATCCTCCAAACAACTTTCTCCAATCCATTGCCATCCTGGGTCATTTCATCAGTCTGGCTTAGATTCGTTAAACAGTCATCTCACCATTTGATCTTTTCAAGACAAGCTAATTAACAAACAGGTCGTTATCAAACTATCCTTGTAAAGTTTGATTTCTTAAAGAATTCAAATATTAAAACTAGATCCAACAGAAAACATAGAATGTATAATTTTACGTACTTTTAATATTTTGTACCATTTTTTCGATAATTTTGGTCTTCCACGAACTGTTTTATGCCAAACTATGTGGAAATTGTTAAAGCTGCAAAAGTTCTGAGTTAAAGCAATGGTGTTGTCGAGGTTGATGACAACATGCCACCAACCGGTGGGGACAAACACAGTCTCTCCAGGCTTCTGTAATATTTCAAGCTGTCGAGTATAGAGTAAAATTGCATGTTTTATAATGTATAAAACATAATATTGACAAGTGTGTGTGTGTGTGTGTTAGGCAATGAATACAAAAAGAAGACACGAGAGGGACAAGTTCTAACAAATTTAACACAAAAAGAAATAATATAGGATAATCTGAATACTAGCGGATTAATTTAAAACAATGCGAATGAACAAGCATTACATTTGATAGAGAAAGCTGATTGCTAAAGGGTCAAAGTGCCATGGTCAGACATGGTCATTCCCTCTCAATACAACCAACACTAGTACACAGGTTAATTTCACTTACAGGAGCACAATCACGAGGCCAAGATGGCAACTGGGTTCTGGGATAAACATATCGGAACCAGGTAATAGCTTCGTCTCTTTGTTTTCCTCCTTCGCAGTGTGGAACCTTCACCAGATCTTTAGGCGTATGCGTTGGCAACAAACACCACCTGTAACAGTACAAACACATATTGGAATTAGTTTAGGTAGGTGAGAATTATATTAAACACTTGGAACTTTAACAGTCCTTTCTACTATAGAAAGAGGGCCTGAAATTTGGTGGGGTGGAAGTTGGGGGCTAGTCAATTATATCGATCCCAACTGATACTTATTTCAATCAACCTTGAAAGGAAGAAAAGCAGAGTTGACCTTACTTGAATTTGAACTCAGAACGGAAAACAATGAACAAAATGGAACATTAATTATGGAAACAATTCAATTCAATATTTTATAGAAGAGATTTGCTGTGTGCGTTTATGAATGACATGATAAAAGAACTAGAACAAAACAAACAAACAAACAAATAAATAGAACTGCGTTGCTTTTTTCCTTTTTGTAATCAGTGGAGTGTGTAACATCTGATGTTACACACTCCAGTGACTGTAAAATATTATTACAGAAAATTATTTTTGTGCTTGTTCAAATACAAAATGAGTCACCACTATCAATTCAATATCCATTTTGCCACACTTGCATGAATCAGGTGAAATTCACTAGACCTGCACAATCAGGCCAACTTGAGAGCCAAACAAGAACCATCTACTTTCAGCCTGTTTATATGATGTGTCGTAGCTAATGGCTTTATTCTTGAATGAGATCAAAGCAGGAGGTGGATCTCAGACATCAACACTGAATTTTATATAATTGTGCTATACCTCCGAGAATGACATAATTGTGCAATAAGACTCACACATTTCAGACTAACGAGGTTAGCCAAAGTCATTCAGATTAACAAGGTTAACTGAAGCCATTCAGATTAACGAGGTTAGCTGAAGTCATTGATATGGCTTCATGAATGAAGCCATACGGTGTACTCCAACTAATTGAAACAAAAACAAAAACTGATATCTTGAATAATTTTGGAGGAAAATGTGTCATGCTTTAACGAAGAAGCATAATATATCATCCATCCTGTCATGTATAATTACACATATATATTTCTAATGAGATATCTGGCCTCTCTTCTCTCTTTTTCTCACTGCATCTCCTCCCCAGCACAACATCTGTTTGTGCCCTTCTATTCAGACTCTAACCTTTCATCACCTGACATAAAGCCACCTCCCTCAATACTACTTCCCGCTCAGTCAAGAAGGCTTGCATGAGTCAGATGCAATTCATTGAAGCAGACTTTCTTCGACCAAAATGCTGTTCCTGTCACCAAAGCCTCACCTCTTTCCAAACAAAGCAAGATCATTTTCTATGTGGCACCGTCACACAACTGTTGTGGGCCAATCCTCTTCACCAGGGGGAGTGGTCTCAACACTTCTGCTACAATGCAGCAAGGTAGATATTGTTGATACCACATTTGAGTATAATTAATTCAAAACAATGTAAATAACTATAGGCGTGGCTGTGTGGCAAGAAGCTGGCTTCCCAACCACATAGTTCCAAGTTCAGTCCCACTTGGGCAAATGTCTTCTATTATAGCCTCGAGCAGACCAAAGCCTTGTGAGTGGATTTGGAAGACGGAAACTGAACAAGCAGCTAATTTACTTGATCAAGCAACTTGAAACTGGTCAGGAATCCAATTATTTTGCATTAAAATCTAAGAATTTAATTCACAACATGGATGAGCAATGACTTACCTCTTATGTCCGTTCACTAAAGCATTCCATGCACTTGTGCCCAAGGGGTCTATGTGGATCCCGGTTCCAGAACGAGCAGATCCCATCACAAACCACCTGTAATAACGAAGAAAGAGAGCAGAAGTTTTTAGACAAGGTGAACTTTGGCTGAAATTTTGGGAATCTTGAGGGTGGTTCACATGCTGGTGGTAATGGTGGGGGTGGAGGTGTTGGTAATGGTGGGGCAGGTGCTGATGAGGAATAAATGCCATGCCACACCACAACTTGGTAAATAGTAGACAAAGTTCTTTGTCAGATCAGCTGTCTATAGAAGTTTCCAAACTTGCAGCAAATAAGAACCAGAAGATATTCAAGACCCGAAATTTTGGGGGAGGGGGCCAGTCAATTAGATCGACCCCAGTGTGCAACTGGTAGTTGATTTATCGACCCCGAAAGGATGAAATAACGCTAAGCATTTCGCCTGGCATTCTAACGTTTCTGCTAGCTCACTGCCTTAGAACAGGAAAATATTGAGAGGAGCCAAGATGGACATATACACATGCATGCAATTTTTGTAACAAATATCACAGGAATGGAGGTTTCGGGTTCTGTCCCCATGTGAGGCACCTTGGGAAAATGCCATCTACTATCACTCCGGACCAACCGGTGCTTTGAGTGGATTTGGTAGATGGAAACTAAAAAGAAGCCTGTCCTGTGTCTGTGTGTCTTGACAAGGCACAATATTTTGGATGAGCATCACCATCGTGCAATGCAGTGAAACAAGAAAATCTAAAGAACTTGAAAGGGTCTCTCTCTCTCTTTCTCTCAACAAATAGATAAAGTCCACAAAGTGGAATAAATTATTTCGTTGTCAGGAAGAAGGGAAGACTAATGTTACAAGCAGAACCATTTGTTGGAGAGAGAGAGATAGAAGAAGTAGTGAGAGAAAGAGAGTAAGAGAGAGAGGGGGAGAAAGTGAATTGGCAAGTATAAGCGAAGGGGAGATAACCAAGCTGAGGTTTCGTAGATATCACTGAAGAGAGAATAGCGGGACCCGTTGCTAAGGAAACGGAAAAGACAAAGAGAAAGAAAGTCTCAGGGAGTAACAGTGAAATTGTGGCTGTTTAGCCTTGTACTAATGCCTTCTGAAACAAACCTATGTTCAAAGACATTCCATCCATGAACATCTTTTTGGATATTGAGGTTTGCGTTTTCCCCACCATGGTTGTATGGTTAAAAGGCTTGCTTTGGAAGTACATGGTTCCAGGTTCAGCCCCACTGTGTGGCACCTTGGGCAAGTGTCTTCTTCTATTGCCTCAGTCCCAATACTAAACAACAGTAAAAAGTTACAGTTATACTAAATATTCGAACAAGACACAAAGAAATCGTTAATTAGCTCACCTATATGGAGGTCGTTGTTTTTCTCCGCATAATCTGAACAAATCGTCTTGAAAGAATGAAGGTAAAGAATAGTCTTCTAGAATTTTCTTACGTTTTGGATGCTGAAAACAACACAGATTACAATGAATGGTAGAACATGTCGACATTTATCTGGCAGAAAATATAGAAGCGGAATTGGCTGCAGAGTAAGTAATATAAGAATCGGGTAACATTAGCTTCTAACATTAAGAAAGGATTAACAATGGAAGAAGTTGTCGAGCATGCTCAGAGTGTTAGAAGGTGGAACGGTCTTGCAGTTGCCTCAGTGTCACAAGGCACAATGAGAACCAAATGAATGAATGATTAGCAAATATACAGGGATAGTTGGCCTCCTACTTATCAAACCAAGAATGATAAAAGGTAAAATTGACTGCAGTCAGGTTGGAACTGAACACACACACATTCAGTTCAAACTTAGTATATATATCATCAAGCCTATCTATATATGATCTTTTCTTTTAATATTCGTCATTCCATGCTTGCATGAATCAGACAGAATTCACTGAGGCAAGCTTTCTACGGTTGGATGCCCTTCCTGTTGCCAATCATCACCTGTTTCCAAGCAAGGTAATATTTTCCCATAGTTAGACTTGTTTCTCACAGAAGACTACAAATAAACAACAATGCTTGTACGACAATGATGCTCGTCTACAAGTAACATGATGTCAAGTCAAGGAAACACACAATCACGCATGTCCATGCATCCACAGAAGCCCCTCACAAGGTTTTGGACGGCCAGGGGCAAAAGAAGAAGGTGTTCCAGATGCCATGCAGTGGGACTGGATCTGAAACCACATTGTGTGGAAGACTGTCATGTATATATATATATATATAAGTTATATATATATTTTTTCAACTAATTTTATTGTATTTATAGGACATTGAAGCTGAAGCAGAGACAGAAGAAAATACACAGACTATGAAAGGAGTAAAAGAAACATACAAAAATAAATATTAATAAAATTTGAAAAAAAGGATGCAAAAAAAAAAAAAAAGGAAGTGCACACATATACCAGTTGTAGATGAGACTATACCTCACCAAAACTGCTGTCAAAGATGTACAGAGGACTGTCATCTCGATTATGTTTCATATAATCTATAAAGTACTTCATTTTCAACTTCACAGAATAACCTTCGTCATCTTCGCCACATTTGAACTTTTGGTTCCGATATTTTTTCGATAACCTCTGAAAATAGAGTTTATAACAGAATATTAAAATTTGAGAAGCAAATTGATTTGGTTAAAAAAAAGGGACAAAAAAAAAAAGAAAGAAAGAAATGCAGGTATGACTGTGCAGTTAGGAAGCTTGCTCTGCAACCAAGTGGATTCTGGTTCAGTTCTAGCATACAGCACCTTGGACAAGTGTCTTCTGCTTTACAACAGTCTGGGATCTAAACACTGATGGACAAATTCTCAAACTTGTCTGAAATTTGGTGAGTCTTTAGTCTCTCTAAACAAAAGGGGAGAATGTAGGACTCAATAGTGTAACTCACGATCATTTATTCAGAAAAACAATAGAATTTGGGAAATTACAAAATGACACAGAAAGACTGTTCTTACACATTTAAATCTTATAAAAGAAACCAATGAAGGAGCCTTTACACAATAGCTCAATCTGCTAAAAATAGCAGTCAACATCTACTGCTCAGCCCAAATTCTACTTTCTTAAAAAAGGGAGGACAATTTTGATAGGGAAGTTTTAGATACATTGAAAAGCATGGGAGAGTTTACATTGGAAAGGCCCTTTAACAATGGGCCCCCTTGAACAGGGCTGACCTGGAGCTAAAAAGACAACTTCATACATCATCAGGACTGTAGTAAAAGACACTTGCCCATGGTGCCATGTGGAAGAAGTGATCTCAAAACCATGTGGTTGGGAAGCAAACTTTTGACCACACAACCACACCTGTGCCAAAAGGAGACAAGAAAACAAACAAAATACTCTATAAAATGGTGCTCTTACCTCTACTGTCCATTTGTCTTTTGCTTTCCAATTTTCTTGAACATTTAGCAACACCACTGGCTTGTATTTGGATTCATAGCGTCTAACAAATTCTTCGTATGTTATTTTAGTCACATCAACACGTTCAACATTATCACGAACATTAGACAGATTCAAATCAAATTTCCGACAGTAGTTGTGCCTCCTCCAACCATGTTTCTCGTTGCTTAATTCTACAAATAAAAAACGAAATTGAAAACAAAAATGAGCATCACAAGAATTGAGAATTATTAAGAACACATCATCATCATCATTGTTTTAATGTCCACTTTCCCAGGTTTGCATGGGCCAAGTGGAGTTTATTGAGGCAGATTTTCTATGGCTGGATGTCCTTCCTGTTGCCAACCCGTTCCAGTAGAATGTAAAATGCATCATCCAAACATGGTTGATGCCAGCATCCCCTGACTGGCTCCCGTGCTGGTGGCACATAAAAAGCACCATCCAAACACACTAATGGACTATTCAATTAGCCAACAGAATCAATTATATAATGAAATATAATGTATTTATAACATAAAAGTTTCAAATGTTTAGCAAAGTCCATTGTTCACATATTTATTAATGAAATACAAACACACACATACACACACTATGTCCAGGGGCTGTTTTCCATAATCTAAGTTGATTATTTATAAAATGGCACAGATTTACTTTACAATTAAAAACTTTCAACAAGGTTTAGAGATGTTTTATTCTGCTGACAAATGGCAGGATTTACATTTGATATATAAAAGTTATTTAATAGACTGAATTGTGCAACTCATTCTGGGTCAAAACACTAAAGTATTTTGACCTGGTTTTCTTAAGTTTATCTGTGCTGTTATGTCTGTGATGAAATGGTGGCAGTATAGAGTATGTGTGTGCTCATAAACAAATATATGTAAGCAAATAGACAAAACAATTACATACATATATATAGGAGAGTATTGTAGTTTGCTTGAGGTATTGTGTATTGTTTGTAAAGAATAAAAAGTTTTGAATGGTACAACAATGCACTATAATAAAAAAAAAATGGATTATATACCTGTTGTAATTTAGCTAAATAGCAGCAACTCCATCTAAGAATATCTTAAGGAATTGTATTCCGAAATATCATTGGACAATGGATAACTAAATTACAACAGGTATATAGTCCATGTTTTTGTATTATAGTGCATTATTGTACCATTCAAAACTTTTTATTCTTTACATTACTCACATATATATATTACATATGCTATGAAACAATAGTCGTTAAATATGAATTTTCATTGGTAAAATAAATTTTATCATTGTATATTTATTTCTCTTTATATATTCTGCTGCTTTTAAATAAAGCATATTACTCTACCTCTGGTATTTGAGTACTCTTTTTCCCACCTTGTTTCACATTTATGTGCTTACTCCGGTATATATATATGTTCTCTGAGTGGTTGGCGTTAGGAAGGGCATCCAGCTGTAGAAACTCTGCCAAATCAGATTGGAGCCTGGTGTAGCCATCTGGTTTCACCAGTCCTCAGTCAAATCGTCCAACATATGCTAGCATGGAAAGCGGACGTTAAACGATGATGATGATGATGATATATATATATATACAGACTAAGAGAGAGAGAGAGATGTATTTTCATTTTTTCCCCTCTTTCCAGAGCTTAAGCCTAATACACTGTTTTTATCCTCACATGTTTTTGTACCATACACACACACACACTAGAGTTTCATACATGACACTTGTCAGAACAATATCTGTATTCATGTACTGACGAGATGGCAAAAGAATGAGATGATAGGCAATTTGCTGTGCTTAAGGACCCCTGTCCCTCTCAGCAAAAAAGTACATCCCAAAAGCACATCGTATATATCGCTATTCCCTTGCACCAAATCAGTCCCTATCAAAGCCTTTCGAACACTAATCCCTCAATCACTCGCTTAACTGCGGTACTATTTACTCGGCCAAACAGCACATATTTCATCCATCTTTTGTGCTGAAAGTTATCCCTCTCTCTCCGAAACCACTTCATCTGTCACCCATCCCTAATTCTCAATACCGTGCCGCACTGCTTGGTTTTTCAAAGGATCTCCCTTTCATATCTTCCACCGACGTTCCCCCACAACTACCTTTGTCTCATCACTCACTATATCCACATACGTGTGTGTCTTCTCACTCACAAGCGTCTCGCCTCTCATCACAGTTCTCTGTCATCTCTTTCCATAAGGCTCGACATCTTGAAATCGGCCTCTACTACTTTGTCTCACGTCTTCCCGGATCGAACTCTTCCACAGACAGCAGCTAGACATATCACGCATACTAACACACATTCTCTCTCTCTCATATATATATATATGAGAGAGAGAGAGAGAGAGAGAGAGAGAGAGAGAGAGAGAGAGAGAGAGAGAGAGAGAGAGAGAGACGGAGTCATTACCATTGAAAATAGTGACATTTCAGAAAGTGAATAAATTTTAATTAGAGACAAACAACTATCAGAAAGCGTCTACGTTTATGGGAATAAATAACCTGGGAAAATTAAAACATTAATCAAGTTAACTTGTATTAATCAGAGATAGATCAGTGTTACAAGACTTTTCTCATCACTCAAGATAATCAGCTACTCGTACAAATAATTAAGAATAACAAACAGCGAAAAAAGAAAATTATAATTAATAATTGATAATAAAAATAATACTGAAATTTATTGAAGAGTCAAAATTTAAGCAATGAAACCGTTAAACAGAATCAAGCTCTCTCTCTCTCTCCCGATAACAGCTGCCGCTTTCACTATACTGATATAACTTTAGAACCACACTTCTAGAATATTCGAAAGAAAAATAAATGGCCTTTTTAACTCGCAAATGGTCTCCCCCATTCTTAAGGCGTCATTCCGCCTTCCCCTTGAACCCCAACCAAGCGCGTCACATTAACCTCTCCCGTCACGCTGTACAAGACACACACACACACGCAAGGGACTATCGACCAATCTAGCAGTGACAGTAGTCAGCCGACGATTCTTTCCTCTCCTACCACCTTATATATATATATATATATACACACACACACACGCGCGTTTCAGCTCTGAGGTTGTGGCCATGCTGGAGCACCGCCAGTGTAATCACCATATCAATGGCTAATCTTACGTATTTGGCTTTTGGTGAAGGAGAATGTATATATATATATATATATACACACACATACACACACACACTCACCATATGTATACACATAATAACACACGTATGAATCAGCCTTAAAGGCTCATTTGAAAGCTTGAAAAGGTCACACTTAAAAGACAACCCCCACCCCTCTAAAATTCAGTAATACAAATCTTCAACACTATTTGCTTCTTCGTTGCTTTTGACATAAGAAATATTTTAAACTGAACTTTAAATCCATTGATGCATGAGATTTCATTTTTCATCCAACAAGGAAAATAAAAAAATAAAAATATGATTAATGATCTATAAGAATGGTGATTAATGATATATGAGAATGGATGATTAATGACATAATAGAGCTCGATTTCACGTAAAGTTAATTTGCTAAATGAACAGAATTTAATATTGCATGATTTTCTGAGGTGTATGATGGAGGGGAGAGCGACACTAATTACGAGTTAGTTAAATAAATGAAATATGTCAACTAATATATATATTAACCGGAATTTCATTAGTAGCAACAGTAAGGCGGCAAGCCGGCAGAACTGTTAGCACGCCGGACAAAATGCTTAGCGGCATTTCGTCCGTCTTTACGTTCCGAGTTCAAATTCCGCCAATGTCAACACTGCCTTTCAGATCTCCACCCCTCACCCCACGATCAGTACAAAAAAGCACTCGTTAAGTATCGGGTTCGATAAAATCGACGACCCGCCTTCCTCCAAAACGGCTGACCTTGTATCGAGATTTTAAACAATTTGTAATATTGAAAAAAGGCGGAGAACTAGCAAAAACGTTAGAATGTCGTACAAAATGCCATGTGGTATTTTTTTTTCCAGCTCTTTCGGTTCTGAGTTCATTTCCCGCCGAAGTCATCTCTCCCTGTCATCCTTCGTGGGGAGGGGGTGCAATTAAATAAAGTACCAGTCAAGTATTGGAGTCGAAGGGTTGGCAAACCCGCCTCACAAATTTCGAGGCCTTACGACCAAATCAGAAATCAATAGCGCCTTGGACACATTCTAAGTTCAAATCCTGCAGAGGTCAACTTTACCTTTTTTATCCATTTGGGGTCAATACAATAGAAGTACCTATCGAGTATTGAAGTCAACACCATCGCCTAACCGCCCTCCCGCTCAAAACTGATGGCCCTTTTCCCTAAATTAGAAACCATTCTTTTTGAAAGACGGCCATCCGGAAGAATCGTTAGAGTATCGGGAGAAGTGCCTGACAGTACTTGTTCCCGCTCTTTACGTTCTGGGTTCAAATCCTACTAAAGTGAACTTTGCCTTTCGTCTCTCTGGAATCGAGAAAGTAAAAGTTAGTTGCTCACCTCAAAATCGCTAGAAACTATTATTATTTTAAATTTACATCAATTCTATTTCCTGCTGAAAAAATTATAAACCACCGAAACACATTTGTATCATAAAAAATAAGAATTATATATATTGCCGATGTCTCCTCTTAAATTAGCCTGTTTCCCTTGAAAAATCTTTTATTTCAATCCGGGTAGACCAGAATAGATAAGGGTACTAATGTAACCGCAAGTACCTTTTCGTTAAGGAAATACAACCGTGTTTTACTAGTGAATCCTGTTGTGTGTGTAAGAGAAAGAGATTATAATTCCGTTTCACTATATACGATGACATTTTCGATATCTAGTGGAAGGGTTGAACAAGGGTTTTTTTTAGTCTTTTTTTTTTATTTATAATATTGCAACTTATCGGGTTCCCGAAGCAGTCGGCTTCAGCAGGATGCGAACTTAAAATGAGATAGATACAGACAGACAGCACAGAGCATCGATGAAACCTATAACTTGACTACGTGCTAGTAAACCACGACGAAACTATCAACATTAAGAAAGAAAAAAACAACCCCTGAGAAGCCACAAGACTCCCTCGTCACTATCAACTTTCCGTACAAATCTATTTAATTTTCTCTCTTTCCCTATATATATATCTGCGATGGTTTATATATGATATATATATATATATAGCATTTCCAGTTAATATTTAAATGTTTTTACAAATAATTAGTCATAAAGTAAATATTTACTACAAATGTAAGTGAGTAGAAGAGCCGAGACACGTTAATCAAAGGCTCGTCTTTGCCAAACTAACCAATCACCCACTTTTTATAAGGATTTAAACAAATTTCGAAAACATGGCCCGAGATTTTTTTTTTTTTTTTTTCTAATCTCAAATACAAACAGAACCTTCAGTGGAATCCATGTGCGACTTGAAGATACAATTAAACGATTTGATCATAAATTAAAAATTTACTTCAATCATAATTTAAATATTTTAAACCTATTATAACAATATATAGACATGGATATGGAAATAATCGAAACAAAACTGCTTCTATGGAGAATAGAAAAGATTATTTTTAATAAAATATTTAGTGGAGAGACAGCTACAAGAGCCGATCTACTTTTTTTTTCTTTCTATGGTAA
>NC_142952.1:1789182-1886682 GCF_046866305.1 Octopus bimaculoides
CCAAACCTTGTGACAAAACAAACTGATGCAACACAATATCGGGAAGGGTTTGTATGCCTCAAGCAACAGAAAGGAACACACAATGCTGCACAAACCTCAGCAACATGGCACCAACCTTCACCTGTTTCCAAGCTAATATTTGCCCCATGACCTGACAGATTTCTAAGGAAGACTGGAAAATGAAAGACACAGCTTATGTGATGGTGATGTTCGTTTGCAACCATCACACGATGTAAAAACAAGGGGACATTCACACACACACACACACACGCACACACACACGCACCTCTATGCATAAACACATACATACATGATTGCATACACATACAGACACACATAAAACAGGCTTCTTTCAGTTTCCTTTCACGAAATTCAATCACAATGCTGTGATGGCCAGGAGCTATAATAGAAAACACTTGCCCAAACCAGATGGTTGGCAAACAAACCTGCTCAAGTATGGCCATGCTTTGGCATCCATAGCATTTGATTTGCATGGGAGAAAATGGACAATAACAAACGAATGATTGAACTGCACCATTATTTTTTCCTATTTAATTCTGAAGCTATTTTTCTTTTCTTTTCAAAGAATGTCTCACGGAAATAAGGCAGTTGATTCTGAGATTCTGAGATCAGGAATTGCTCAATTAACAGGTAGTGCTTCAAGACATTTTATTATGGTCTCTGTTTGGTCCAGGCATGTATTTTGTATTTTATATTTTGTATTTTGTATTTTGTATTTTAATTATTATTATTATTTGATGAAAATTCTCAGCTTATTTTGCTGGGAATGATGGAAAGTGACAGCAGTCCACAACCAGCAGACTAAGGTGACTCTTGTTTACGGGTCATGCTTCAAGAACTCTGCAGGGAACCTTTGCAGTTCCAAGCAATGGTTTTTGTAGGTGTTCTATCTTTACACTTGCACCAATCTTTTGAGTCATGTTGGTAGTCGGGTGATGATACTTCCAAGCCTGCTGGTTCCAACTGGAATCACGTCTACTCTCCTCATTGACCACAACCTTCGTATTTCCTTCAAATTGTCAGAGTTTTCCATGCACTTTATTATTATTATTATTATTATCATTATTATTATTATTATCATTATTATTGTTATTATTATCATTATTATTGTTATTATTTTAAGGTGCAACTGATATAGATGGAAGATGCGTTGTTACGTTTCCAGTTGCCAGTGTTAATCTCCTGGATTCCTTTACAGCAAATAGACTTGCACACCTTCTAGAGTATTACTGTAGCTTGATGTTACCTGTTGATCAAGTGAAGGGATTCTCCATTCTCATCTGCCTACAACATGCCACTCACCCAGGAATCCAAATGTGGTTGCAAGCCATGGAGGCTGTCCAGGTTTGTAGGGTTTTCTTTTTTAGATATATTTTTATTGTATTTTATTTATTTTATTTTGATGATGCTAAACTGGTTTAGTATTCTGTATTATTTGTTTCATCATGGTGATGCTTGTTATTGTATGTTTGTATGAGTTCTAGTGGAGGCAGTTATCATCATCATCATCATCATCAACAGCATTATCATCATCCTCATTGCTGTTGGTGGTGGCATTCTCGTCGTTGTCGTTGTCATGGCCACAGTCGAATGACTGAAACAAGTAAAAGATCATCATGTAACGTCGACCTTTTCATGCTCCCATGGGTCAGATGGAATTTGTAGAAGGGGATTGTCTACAGCTGGATGTCCTCCCTTTTGCCAACCCTTATCTGTTTCCAAGTGAGTTAACATTTCCCCCTTGACCAGACAGGTTGTCACGGAAGGTTGGAAATGACGGATGCCACTTGGATGACAGTGGCACTTGTTTACGACCACCATGGGATGTCAAAGCAAGGAAACAGTAGCACACAAACATACATACACACACACACACTCACTCAGAGTCCAATGACTGAAACAAACAAACCAACAAACACTAAGAGATCTGTTTTAATCCTCCACAGAAGACTACGTCTGACAGCATCGATGTCGTCTATTTGATCAAACCAAAGACTAAAGATAACTCCCGTTTGTTGAAAAAGCAGCTGGGGCTGAAAGCAAAGTATTCTTCTGCTGTTCCTGTTCTATTCAAGGTGAGTGAAAACATTTCAGTTCTACTTCGTTGCTGTGGCTGCCTCACGTTATAGAAGAGTAAGTGGAAGTAACCAGACTGTGCAGTTGGAAAGTAAGATAAGGATGGTGATGATGTGGTATAAGGGTAAGCTCTTAACCTTTTCGTTTCTGTATTTACTTTGAGGTGCTCTGTGTTTCTTTCAATTAATTTTAAATATAACAAAGAATTTAGTAAAATAAATTAGTTATCATTCAGCTAATGTTAGGAATATAAATTATGACTAAGGTTCGGTGGAAGATTTTAATTCAGAACTTTTGAAAACAAGACATTTGTACTACAGAGCCAGGGGCAGTTTCAGCTGGGTTGGTAATGAAAGGGTTAAGGTACAAGCAGGTAAATAAAAATGAGTAGCGAAAGAAGACTAGGAAAGGTGGGTGGGTAGAGTTTGCAGGAATGCATGGCATGTGGCTAGGTGGTTAGGGTATATTGGCTCATGGGCATAGGGTTATGGGTTCAGTTTTTGGTAGTCCTTTGTGTGCTTGAGCAAGACTCATTATTTCTTGTTTCTCCAGTCCACTCAGCTGTCAAAAATGAGTTGAATCTGTATTTCAAAGGGCTGAGCTTGTCACATTCTGTATCAAGCTGAATCTCCCTGAGATGAAATACTCATTCATATACCTTCCATGATATATATATACAACATGGAGACAGAAATGATATAGTTATCATTTATAAATTGCATGATATGACAATTAACAACATTTACAATTCTTGATATTTGTTTGAACTCACTAAATTATTTCAACACAGGTTGTCTGGTTGGAGAAAATAAAAGAAGTCTACAGCTACATTGATCCATCCCAATTAACAGAAGACTACGGAGGGTTCTTGAAATACTCTCACAAAGCTTGGTTTCTTTATCAAATGGTGAGTTCTAATTCCTCTATCTAAATTATTTATGTTGTTAATTTGTCTGTTTCTGATAAGCTTGAATTTAACCTCTGTGGGATTTGAACTCAGAATGTTAAGAGCCAGAAGAAATTTCAGAAAACATTTCTCCAATGCCCGAATGATTCTGCCAGCTCACAATTAATACTGAGCTCCGTCAATACAGTGCCTGTGTGTAGCAAACTCGTTGCAAAAGATGAAAAGAGAGGATAGAAAATCAAGTGAAGAAAGACAGCAATGAAAGTGAGAAGCAAGTGGAGGGTAGAGAGAATCAAACCCCGAAACACAGGAGAATGACCTGTAAAAGATCCATAGGGATGAAAAGGTGCATAAGCACGTCAGGGATAGTGTTTTTCTTTCCTTGTTCTTCTTTTTCCCCTTTTTAGATTTTGGATATTGGATAAATGGATCTGTATACATTAACATTGATCTTGAATAAGTAACTATATCTCTTTTTTCAAAATATCTTTCAAAATATTCCTGAGAGGGTATATGTATATATATTTCATATCCTAAATATTGCATATTTGATAAATTATCACCACCAACTTGTAAATTTAAAGCTGATTTTTAAATGAAAAACCTAATATATTAATTTCTCTGCCATAGAGCGCTAATAGTGAAAACCACTTCTGTTGTTCTAGACTGTTGGAGATCTGTTGACGAAATCCCATCAACTGGAGAAAAAAATTCCTACAGCTAAAGACCAACTGCAACTGTTGACAGAGTATGATATTAATGGCCGAGACAGTGCGGAACTGAAGTCACTTGTTCAGCAGCTTGAAGAGAAATTCCATGGAATAATGAAGTAAGTTTTTGATACATTAAAAAAGTAAAATGATCTCGTCAAAAACAAAACTACAAGCTTTCTGAATGAACATCAGCCAGGCGCCGATTGGGTCTTGTTTATACAGCAATTGAACATGTTCGAAACTTGTTTCAAATGCGCTCACATACGTTTTTTATGCTATATTTATGAATGAGGAGGAAAAAAATGTTAAAAACAGAATAATTGATAATGTCTAAATATAGGGGGTATTAAAACTGGATAAATTAGTAGTTAGGTGTTAAATGATTTGAAATTGAAGCTAAATTTAGGAAAAGGAACTAAATTCGGTTGCGAAAAAGCTAAATTGTATGAATAATAGAGTTATGTCCCTTACATTGTTAACAGTTTGATAAAAAAAAAAATGGCTGCCCCAATTTCCTCGGTTTTTTTAACCCTCGGCAATTATTTTTTTTATATAATAACCCTTCATATTGCTATGTTTGTGTAACCTTTAAAATTTACTGTTTGTGTATATCTCCTATGTTTATATAACCGTTATAAGAGATGTATGTATATAAGCCTCGAAAGTTGTGCATGCTTAACACCTGAAATACCATCTGTAAAATTGCTGTACAACTGCTGTGTGTATAGACAACACCTTAAACTTGTGTATGTATACCCCTAAAATTGCTTTATTACCATCATCATTTAACATCCGTTTCCTATGCTGCTTTGGATGGTTCGATGAGAGCCTGTAAGCCAGTGGACTGCATCAATCTCCAGTGTTAGCTTTGGTGGAGTTTTCCATGACTACAGGTCCTTCTAAATGCCAACCACCTTACAGAGTGTACAAAGGGGAGTGGGGGGTTCCCGTGGCACCTGCACTAGTTTGCTCACCCAGAAACTCACAAGACAAAAACCCTTCAACAGAATGGTTTTGTACCAGAGGCTGAGAGATGGAAGTATGATGGAAAGACAGGAGCAAGTGTTTTGCCATAGTGGAGATACATGGCTACCCTCCATATAAATATTAAAGACCCTTAAAACTGCTGCCTGAAAATGACAAACAGCATCCATTGGCGAGACTCTGGATCATTGTTTCTCAACCATTTTTTACCTATAGATTCCTTTGATTCCCATTTTACTCAGGTGGTTCCTCACAGCCATTTTCAATATTTCTTCTAAGTCATTACATTTTGAGCTCAAATTCTACCAGAATCAGCTTTGCCTTTCATCCTTCCAGAGTTAATAAAAGTACTGAGGTTGATGTAATCGACTGTCCCCTACTTATTCACTTAAGCCCTTCACTCCCTGAGGCGCATAAGCCATCAACGACTTTTCTCCACCATCCTCGACTCTGGGTTATCTTTTTTTGCTTGTCTCCCACTGGTTCTCTATCTTTTCCATGTAGCTTCTATCTGGATTATGCTGCCCCACATCATATGTTTCCCTGAAGGAAGGCCTTCCTCTCCCAAATCTTGTTCATTTTGAATTGTCATTGATGGTTCTGCAACTTTGCTTTTTTCACAGTAAGAATGTTGACCATATGCAAACCCATTTTTACGTCTGGAAAGAGGTGCTTTATATTAGTCTAGCCTTTATCCTTTGACCGGTCCAGCATGGGGTGGGGGCATACTAGGGGCTTGCACTCTGCCAGATAGCACTCAGGGTCATCAAGGCACCCAAGCCACCAGGCCGAATCAAAAACTGGACCTTGTAGTAGAATCACCCACTCACTTCCCTTAAAATTGCTGGCCTTGTGCCAAAATTTGAAACAATTATTAAATGGTTTTTTATTCTTGTCATTTAACGAGGTAAAGTTTCGGTAGCCATTCCAGTGTTAATTCTTGCCATTGGACACAATATTACCTTTATTACCTTTATTTCACTTCCATTTCACAGGAACTTAAACATGGAAACAATTATTGATGAATGCAAGAATACAATTGCCTCTATGGAACATCCTGAAACAGATTCGGTTTTGTCTCAGATCTCTTCTTCCATTCTGGTTTCTTCAAAAGCTGAACTTCTCCGACTTCACAATTATTTCCTGCAGAGTAAAAAAAGCATGTCAAGAATTTGGGAAGTTCTAAATGATCAAATCCAAAGAATTCTTCAGATTGAGCAATGTCAGGAAGATGCCACCAAGGTGATTTTCTTTCTTGCTTTCTTCTCCCCCCCCCCACCTCTTTCTTCCCTTACTCCCTGCTCTTCCTCCTATGCCTCCTACTCCTCTCTTGTTCCTTCACCTCACCTCCTCCCCCTTCACTTGCTTTCTCTGCTTCTCCTTTGCCTCTTCCTCCCTTGTTTCTTACTCCTCCTCTACCTCCTACTCCTCCCTTGTTCCTTCTCCTTACCTCCTCCTCTTGCCACTTCTGTTCCTTGTCTCTGACTCCAGCCCCTCTTCCCTCCTTCCCTTCCTCTTGCTTCCTCCCCTTCCCCTTGTCTCCTCCCTTCCCCTTACCTCTTCCCCCACTCACCTTCTCCCCCTTCCCCTTTGCCTCTTCCTCCCTCCCTTGCTTCCTACTCTTTCTCCCACACCTCCTAATCCCTTGCCTCCTACTCCCTTCTTGTTTCACCCTCCTCGCCTACCTCCACCTCTTTTCTTTCCTTCTTCACCAACGATTTAATCTATAACCAATGAGGGAGCTTCTATATTATTGCTCAATGATCTGCTAGAAATAGCAGCTAAATCTCTCTCATGGGGTTTTCCTTGTTCAAATTCTGTGTTCAAATTCCACCAAGGTCGACTTTGCCTTACATCCTTTGGGGGTCAATAAATTAAGTACCAGTTACACACTGGTGTCAATGTAATCGATTATCCCCCTCCCCTAAAATGTCAGGCCTTGTGTCTATAGTAGAAAGGATTATTATTATCATCATCTTGATACGGTGCCATTTCTTTTTTGAAATTACAGCTTTGTGATGAAATAAAGAGGTGTGAAGGACTGATGGATGAGCATGTAAAACCTTGCAGATCCCAGGCTGAAGTTGAAGCATGTTTTAACCATTTTCAATCATCGTTGTACACACCAGCCAAAGTAACAAACATCTTTTTCTTTTTAAACTTTTTTAAATATGTGTTTGATAAATTAATGTCATTGTTACAATTCCACTTTCCAGCAAATTGTGAGTTTTATCATGGATCATTACGTAATAGATTTCTCTGTCGGAGTGTTACATCTGCTATGCCGTTTCCTGAGGCTTCTGATTTCTAATTTTGATTCACATTCAGTCAAACCCTTCACTTCAGACAACACAGAATGGTTAGATCTGCCTAGAATAAAACTCACAGTGTTATAGCTCTTTGGGTTATAAGGATATACTGCAAGACCTTCTTTATGGTCAAGGCAAGAACCATTGGTAATAAATGCCTTTTATAGCAAGTAAATCTTCCTAGACAATGGAAAATTTGTAAAAGCAGCACTTCATATCCCTCAGGTTGCCATTATTCCAGCAAACTAAGGCGGTGAGCTGACAGAATTGTTAGCACAACAAGCAAAATTCTTGACAGTATTTTGTCCATCTTTGCGCTCTGAGTTTAGATTCTGCTGAGATCGACTTTGCCTTTCATCTTTTCAGGGTTGATAAAATAATAAGTACCAGGTGAGCACTGGGGTTGATGTAATCTCCACTCAATGTTTGTTTCTGCAGTTAACAAACACTATACTGTAACTGTCTCTTCAGTTAACAAACAATATACAACGTCTGTCTCTTTAGTTAACAACTGAACATTGCATCTGTCTCTTCAATTAACAAACAATATATATATATAAATGTCTGTCTCTTCAGTCAGCAAACGCTACACTGTGTCCGTCTTTTCACTTGACTGCACCTCATGCTCATATGCACATCATGAAACAACACTTGCACCCAACCATTTTTTCAGAAACCATTTCAAGTCAGAATCCCTGTGCACATGGAACAACACATCCAAGTTTATCGATAATCGTTTTCATATTTCTTTCAATGCAGGAAATAATGGAGAAGGCCACACTTGTCTTGCAGACGATTCAGTCTCACAAATCAGCCGACCATCCTCAGTTTACTTCTGAGTTCCTCTCTCAGTTCACATATTGTGTCAAAACTTTTGCAAACAGACTTGAAGATATTCACCATCAATATGGCGACATGCAGCAGTTCTTTCTTGTATTGCAAAAGGTGAGAGACTCCTTGGTAACATTGTTTGATTTCATATTCAGTATCCATACATGTGTGTGCGTGTGTGTGATTGTGTATGTATATACATATATATATACATATATATATATATATATATGTGTATATATATATATATATATATATATATATATATATATATATATATATATATATATATATATATATATATGTGTATATATATATATATATATATATATATATATATATATATATATATATATATATATATATATATATATATATATATATATATGATAATGATGTCCAACCCATGCCACCATAGAAATCGGACATTAAATGATATATATATATATATATATATATATATATATATATACATATTGTATAGTAATGCCCTTATATATATATATATATATATATATATATATATATATATATATATATATATATATATATGCATATATCACAAAAACTGTTACTCAGAGTTTCACGTTCCTGTTTGTCAAACAGTTTTGTTTAGAATTCTAAACATATATACATATATACATATATACGACGGGCTTCTTTCAGTTTCTGTCTCTCTTTCTTTCTCTTCCAGTGTATCGCCTGGTACCAAAAAGTTCTTATGTTTCTACCAATGTCTCTTAGACGTAAGTTAAGAAGAATCCGTAAAACAGCCGCAACATATACAGATTCCTCTTCTGAATCCATTTCTTCCTTGTCGTCAGCTTCTTCCAGTCAATGGAACAATAAACTAATCCCAATTCCACAAAACTGGGCACACATTGTCTCTAACATTCACAGCCACTACCCCAGTCCGAAGAAAGAACACGTGATGATTTTAAATGAATTGGCACCTAAAGGCATTGGAAGTGAAATACAAGCAAAATCTTCTCTTTTATTCTTCAGGCAAGTCTTCCAGAGAGAAAATTTCATGCGACTAAATTCTTTCCTTTCATTAACATAAGTGAAGTTTCATACCGATGTATTAAGATATTGGTCTATTGCTTTTAATTTGATAATTTATCTAACATTTTAAATCTTTAATTTTTCATTTTTCTTTTTTCCGCATCCAGGATTCAAGTTTTATTGAAGCTACTTCAAAAATCCATCTTTCGGGGTTATGAATTGAATCTAGCTCTAAAGTGGAAGGTGGCTCTCATGAAAGACAAAGATGACATTGTGAATGATGCTGCATGGAGAAAATCCTTGGAATTTTCAGAAAAACATCCTACAGTCATTCCAAAGACAGAAAGCAGTCAAAACAAGAAACCTTCTGTTGATACCCCAATAAATGGTGTAACAGAACCAGAGATCTCTAAAACAGAAGTTATAAAATCAAATATTTCCAAAACAAATGCCTTAGCACAAGATGTCTCCAAAATTGATGTCATAGCATCAGATATCTCTCAGGAAAATGTTTCGTCATCAGCTTTACCCAAACCAGAAGTAATTGTATCTGATATAGTGAGCTCAGATGTAAAGACGCAAAGAGAAAAGAGTTCCGGTGACCCTCCTGATTATAAAACAGCTGTGCAAACAATGTATCCCACATCCGATGGAGATGAGGAATATTTTGTGTCTCTTTCTTTTTCTTCTGAAGTAGATTCTTCTTCATCATCTCAAGACGAAGACACACCAGATTTCTCTCCAAGATTTAGTGAAATTTTACCCCCTGTGAAACAATTTCCATTGCACCAGACACTAAAGGCAAAATCTGTCAGACCAAAGTCAAGAACCAAAAAATATAATGTTCTACCAAACAACTTAAAGAAATCTAAAAACTTTGCTTCAATGCCATCTTCTTTAGCCAATAGTTTCGATACAAACAACGAATCACTCCACAGTGCTGATTCCGCATCAAATCTCTGTTATTCTTCAAACAGTTCTATTAAAAAGCAAATATTCCATGATGCGATTGTGAAACAAATTCGGGAAGTGACTTTGAGTAACATACCTTCAGATTCGAAAATAGACATTGTTTCCAGTCTTTTGAACAAACATCAACCAAATAGTAGCAGTATGAGTAGCAGCAGCAGTCATAGAAGTCGCAATACGTGGCATCAGAATATTTTGAGCAGTGATATTAGCAGTGATGAAGATTGTAACTTAAACGGAAGCAAACCATCTCCCAATATGACCCTTCACTACAGATCCTTACCTAGATTTTACCAAAACCCATCCAATTCCAATATGTTATCTTCTGTTACTGGCAACAGAGCAAAAACTAAAAGAATGAAATCTCCAAAGACCAGATTAATTAATGATGGAAATATTATCTTAAGGAAGCAATATTCTAAATCACTAATGAATCTACAAAGTAATAACGATGTTGACCTGACTGATGATACAGCTCCACTTCCACAGAACCGTAACACCGAAACCAGTTTAAATGACATAGAAGAACAATTAAACCAAGTTACACTACAAGAAACCTTTGCAGCAAAATCTTGTGACTTTCCTGGAAATGAGAGACAATCGTTACTTACATCATCTCATAGATACAACAGTGATTACATTAATCAGTGGATTAATTGCAGTTGTAGCCCAACCAGTACTGATCTTACTGGTGACTTGGCACCGTCTAATTCACTCTCTGACACTGGATATACATCAAACAGGTAAGTGTTCATAGTGTTACCAACGTGTCACCAAGCTGGTCGTGTGCAGCTGCTAGCTCTGGCAGTTTGCTGTTGATATTGTTGCTCTGTCTGGAAATGAGTAACTGACAGGTGCAGATGCAGCTGTGTGGTTGAGAAGCTTGCTTCCCAACCATGTGGTCTTTGGTTCAATTCCACTGTGCAGCACCTTGGGTGAGTGTCTTCTACTATAGCCATAGATCAACAAAAGCCTTGTGAGTGAACTTAGTAAATGGAAACTGTAAGAAGCCCATCATATACATACATATATATTTCTATGTATGTATGTCTTTGTACTTGTTTGTCTCCCATTGACTGCCTGACAACCAGGGTTGGTTTGTTTATATCCTCATAACTTGGCTGTTGAGCAAAAGAAATGAACAAGGTAAGTGCCAGACTTTAAAAATAAGTATAAGGGGTCATTTGTCCAACAAAACCTTCAAGACGGTTCCCCAGCATGACTGCTGTCCAATGACTGAGGCAAGCAAAGGATAAAAGATTAAAAAATTCACAGGTCCACTGCTTGCAGATATTATAAGGTGTATCATCTTATAGGCAAACAGTGTGGAGGCCACTTGCTTTGAGCATTTTGGAATGGAGCTTTTAGGTAAATATTACTGGTTAATAGCATTCATAGCTTAGAAACTATACCAGAATAGACAATGGGGCCTGGTGCAGCCCCTGGCTTTACCAGCTCTGGTCAAACTATCTAAATCCTGCCAGTATGGAAAATGGGCATTAAATGATGATGATGATGATGATGATGATGATGATGATGATGATGATGATGATGATGATGATGATAATGATGATGATGATGATGATGATTATATATAAATGTGTGTGTGTGTGTGTGTCCCTCTCTTTATCTCGATGAGAAGAAAAGAAGAAAAGTAAAAGACAGATTCAACGAAAGAAAGCTTGTTGTAGTTATGTCGTTTCAGCCAAAGAGATGTCCAGACTTAGAGACTCTATAAGAGGGAAGTGATGAGAAGCATTTTGATGACTGACTGGTTTCTTGACAGAAAGAGACCTCTCTCCCTCTCTCTCTCCATCTCTCTCTCTCAATATGTATATTAGTGTATGTATATATGTATGTGTAAGTGCACTCTTGCACATACATAAGCTTGGTCTTGCTCTCTCTGGTTTATCACATTCACAGCTATGCATCATGAGCCTTTCAATAGTTCTCACATAGTGTACCATTTCCCCCCACATCACCACCACCACCACCACCACCACCAACATCTGCAATGCCGCCAAAAATCCATGCTAAATATTCTAATTTTAGATAATCACCAAAATTACAAATACCTATTTATCAGTGTGGCATTTTTTAGCAAAATTCCTACAGAAATGCGCTTGTGTATCTACAAGAGAAAGCCATTTTGTATGAATGGTGTAATACCAAAGCGTGATTTTTTGGAGGGGGTGGTGGTCTTTTTTTTTTTCTAATTTTTTTCTTTTTCTTTTTATATAAAAAGTGGAATATAATCAAAACAAAGTGGGCTGTTGTTAATAATAATTTGGTCAAAAGAGAAACAAAATTCCTGACTGAAAAATTAATGAGTAATTAAGAAGACTCTGGGAGTGTGTGTGTGTGTGTGTGTGTGTGTGTGTGTGTGTGTGTGTGTGTGTGTGTGTGAGCGTGTGTTCACACCAACTCAAACATCAAACATAATGGCAGGAAAATAGTTCAAATTCTGTTGAGATGTTCTAAGACAATATATGACTTGTCTTGTGAATATATATATGTACATATATATATATATATATGTACATATATATATATATATATATGTGTGTGTGTGTGTGTGTGTGTGTGTGTGTGTGTGTGTGTGTGTGTGTGTGTATATTTATATATATATATATATATATATATATATTATGGAGATGTACTTGCATAGCAAGTGACTTGATCTGAGATTGTGTGCTGAAACAAAAACAATTGCAGCATCAAAGGTGTTTATAAGCCATTTAAAAACACACAAAAACTTTTAGATTCACTTCAGCATTTAAATTTAATTTGTAAAACTATTTTCGTCTCTTTGAAACCGCAACTTGTTCGCTGACAAAATGTTGAAGTGAATCCAATGGTTTTTGTGTGTTTTTAAATGGCTTATAAACACCTTCCATGCTGCAAATGTAAAAACCACAATGTAAACTCATCTGGGACTTAAGTGCAGTATAATAAAAGCATCAATTTCAAAAGCTCAGCTACACTCTATGAGTGTCACTTAAAGATGTTAAATGCTGAAAGTGAAAACAAGAAAAAGAAAGAGAGAGAGAGAGACATATGCACACAACATATGCTTATATATGTGTGTGTGTGTGTGTGTGTGTGTGTATGTGTGTATCAAAAGTATACGAGGAATATGTGCACAATCTTATTCCTCTCACATCCAGACTGCCTTGTTTTTGAATTTATTTATGTATTCATGTATAAATGTATCTATGTAGCTGTGTATGTGTGTGTGTGTGTGTGTGTGTGTGTGTGTATGTGTGTGTGTTTGTGTGCATGTGTTTATGCAAGTCATGTTTGCAGTTCTGTAATGTTTGCATCTTTCTGCTGTGTTTTTTTTTCCCCCCAGTTGCTTATTTAACCTCGGGGACCCTGCTCCTCATTTCTCAGCTCCCAGCCCTAACCCACCATTCCTTACTCCCCAAATCCTCATTCCTAGCTCTTGTCATCGCCCAGTTCGCACCCACAATCCTCAAAATGTCTTCACCACCACCCCAGCCCCACCCCACCAGCCCTTCACATCCTGTCCACCTTTGTCTCTTATCTATCTCGGTGCTATTACACTCCTCCGTTCAACCAGTGAAATATTAACAGAATGAGTGATGAGAAAGAACTGTCTGAACAAACATTAATATCAATGAAAGTTCATTGCAGACTTCTTCTTTGTCTGTCTGTTTGTTTCTAAATGGCACCAGCTGCTGCTTCTTTGCTTATTTTTGATTGTGCTGCCAAAATTTCTGGTATAAAAAATATATATATATAGAAAATGTCTCTTAGATTGTGAAGGGCAAAACTAGGAAGCCAATCTTATACACAGTTCCACTGTCAAAATGTCTAAATTTAATGGGAAGTAAATCTAATTGCAAAGAGAATACCAAACCAAAACAGCTTGTTTGATTTTAATGTTTAACTTTTTGTTTCCCCTGAGGGAAGCTGTGGTGCCCATGGCCTTCATTAGCTTTCTTGGATCAGTAAGATTGATGCTACTAATGGAGTGGTGTAGCTTTTTGGAAGACGAGGACGGTAGCTATCTGCCTAAGAAAAAGTTATCTTCTCGAGTCATTGAGTTCAAATTCCGTGGTGGTGGTCAACTTTGCCACGCATTCTTTTAGGGTCAATAAAATACCAATCAAGTACTATAGTTGATGTAATCACTCCCCCCACCATCTCTCCTCGAAAATTTCTGGCCCTGTGCCAAGATTTGAAACCATTGTTAGAACTGGATAAGTTTTACCTGTTCTTTGACTGTCTTTTGATGGTGCAGGCATGGCTGTGTGCATAAGAAGCTTGCCTTGTAGTGATGTGGTACTGGGTTCGATTCCACTCGGCAGTACCAAGCGCAAAGTGTTTTCTGCCCTAACTTTGGGTTTACCAAAGGCGGTGAGCTGGCGGAGACGTTAGCACGCCGGGCGAAATGCTTACCGGTATTTTGTCTGTCTTTATGTTCTGAGTTCAAATTCCGCCGAGGTCAACTTTGCCTTTCATCCTTTCGGGGTCAATAAATTAAGTACCAGTTACACACTGCGGTCGATGTAATCGACTTAATCCCTTTGTCTGTCCTTGTTTGTCCCCTCTTCCGGGATCGGTTTGCTCGACTAAAGGCGGTGCTCCAGCATGGCCACAGTCAAATGACTGAAACAAATGAAAGAATAAAAGATTGCACAGCTCTATTTTCTACTTACAAAAAGTTATTTATTCCAGCAAGAAATTATAAGATTACCCTTTTACAGGTTTAAATGTCAAAGCTTTTTTTCCTTTTTTTAGTTGCTAGAATGTCTTGTAAACTTCTCTCCCAAAATAATATTGCTGAAATTACAGTGACAAATGATGATGATGATGATGATGATGATGATGATGATGATAATAATAATGGTTTCAAATTTTGCCACAAGGGCGGCAATTTCGGGGAAGGGGGATGAGTCGATTCCATCAACCCCAGTGTTTGACTGGTACTTATTTCATCGACCCCGAAAGAATGAAAGGCATAGTCAACCCCGGCGGGATTTGAACTCAGAACATAGCGATAAGTGAAAGACTGCTCAGCGTTTCATCCAGCATGCTAACAGTTCTGCCAGCACAAGGCCTGGAATTTGTAGGGAGGAAGAGAGTTGATCACATCAACTCCAGTACATGACTGGTACTTCATTTATTGACCCTGAAAGGATGAAAGGCAAAGTCAACCTCGGTGGAATTTGAACTCAGAACATAAAGACAGACGAAATATCATTAAGCATTTCGCCCGGCGTGCTAACGTTTCTTATTTCTTTATTGCCCGCAAGGGGCTAAACATAGAGGGGACAAACAAGGACAGACAAAGGGATTAAGTCAATTACATGGATTTGGTAGAAGAAAACTGAAAGAAAACCACCATGTGTGTGTGTGTTAGTGGCCTTGTGTTTGTGCCCTCCACTACTGTCTGAGAACAGGCTTTGGTTTGTTTAAATCCCCATAACTTAACAGTTCAGCAAAAGAGACCAATAGATAAAGTACCAGATTTACAAAAGTACCAGTGTTGATCTGTTAAACTAAAACCAGGCCTGGCCAACTTGAATTACATTGTGGGTCACTTTAATCACGGAAAGCTTTTTGAGGGCCTCTTGACAGAACTGGAAGTGTTTTGCTTTCTCATGTTATTATAACAATAATGAATGAATGATCGTTGATTCAACATGAAACATTATCGTTGCAAAAACAGTATTATCTTTCTTTTTTACTTTTCATTACAATCTTTAATTTTTGATAAAATTTTTAAAATGTTTGTTTAAATAAACCGATTTCAAGAAAGTATCAAGCAGGCCACAAGATAAAAGTCTACAGGCTGCATGCGGCCCGTGGGCCTCAGGTTGGCCAGCTCTGAACTAAACCTTTCAAAGAAGTGCTCAGCATGGCTGCAGTCCAATGACTGAAGACAAATGAAAGATATAAAGATAAAAGGATCTCTGGAATTTATAACAGAATCTAAAATATTCCTTAACTGTCTTTCAGGGTCCAAAATGAATCGTCTGAAGAATATGAAGAATTTGATAGTATTTTGGTTGAACTACAACAAGACCAAGTTCAGTCGACTTTAGAGAGAACGGAGAAAATTCTTCTGGTTAGCTTCTGGAAATTTCTACTTACCTTTTGAACTCCTGGCTATGCTTACTGGGTGTGACATCGTTTGACTATGTCCCTGGAGAAGGAAAATGCAGGCAGCAATATGGTCTTCAGTTTACAGCTGTAAATATCAATGTTTCTCACAATTTGTGGCTGCCTGCTTTTGTGTCCTCCAGGAATATAGTCAAACAAAATCGCAGGGGCAAGGGGGAAGGGGACAAGGGGCCTGAGGCAAGGGGAAGTAGGGCATGGGATCAGTCCATCCTGGGTGGTACTTTTAGTGGGGGGGCAGCCTGATTATAATGAGGGACATGAATATTAAAGATTTCTTCATTTGCCGACAGGTTTGAAATTACGATTGTAATACCTGTGACTGTGCTATTAAGGATAAGTTTTGGGTGATTAAAGAGGACATTTATACATTGTAAAGATTGGTTGGGTTTATGGAAGGGATGGTATAAATTAGTGTTTAAGTTAAGGGTAACATCCAGTTTCAGAGGAAATACTTAGGTTGTAGTTTTTAAAGAGTTTATGTAGGGCTTTCTTTGTGCATTCCACTGAAGGTCAAGATAATCCAGTTACTGCAAGAAGTGTGTCATCCCTGTATAGTCTGCCGGTTACATTGAGAAAGTATTGTTTAATTTGGGATAGGAGATACAAGCTCACAAGGCCTGTGACCTGGGTCGAGTCTGATGAGCCCATTGTTATATTGAAGTAATCCATTTACATACATATTTATATATTTCAGGAACAAGAACAACTTCTTAATTCTGAATTAGAAACAGAAATTGATCAAGATTTTGAACCGGATGAATTGTTGAGTCAGCAAAGTGATTCTGCTTCTGTTGCTAAAAGTGAAAGCCAAGATTTTGACAATTTCATTTGATATTCAAACTTGGCTTTTGTTGAATTAATTTGACAATTGCCACATTGCAGATGGCATTTCTAGCAATTTGGTAAGTACATTGTTCAACAAATCAGTCTATTTTTAACTACTGCCTGAAAATATTAGTTTCAAGAAGTGTGTATAGCTGTGAAATCTTTACTAGGGTTTAAATAAGTAAGTCATTTGATGCATGCTGTTCAAGTATGATGAATAAAATTGGTTAAAACAGACCTATTAATCCACAATTAACAAAGAATTTATGTTAATTAGCGAAGATAACTCTATGAATGTGTCATGAAAATTTGTGATCTGAGAAATATGCTAAATATTAGTAAGTCAGTAACTTCCCCATAATCTAGCAGTTCAGCAAAAGAGACCAATAGAATAAATACCAGCCTTAAAAAAAAAAATAAATAAGTTCCTGGGTTGATTCATTCAACTACAAATTCTTCAAGGTGATGCCCCAGAATGGCCACAGTCTAATGTCTAAGACAAGTAAACAATAAAAGATAAAGATTAATAAGTCAATTTCATTTAGTTTAAACAGAATCCATTTTCTGGGCCCAGACTGAAGAAAGAACTGGTCCATGCAGTCTTTGCATGATCTTCAGGTTCTCTTAGTAGAAGATTATAAGCCTGCATTCACATTTTGGTCCCCCATGTCTGTTATGCCTGCTTCTTGACTGCAACTGCCATTTTGGATGGAAAAACTATTTTATACCTTAAACAGATTTTGCTGTGATAGGTGCAGGCATAGCTGTGTGGTAAGAAACTTGCTTTCCAGCCACATGGTTTCTGGTTCAGTCCCACTGCATGGCACTTAAGGGCAAGTGTCTTCTACTTTAACTCTTAGCCAAACGAAAGCCTTGTGAGTAGATTTGATAGATGTAAACTTGTAACTCTAGTTAGATGGGTAATTGGATAATTAGATAGGTTGCATGTTCTTACCAATATTAAAATCAAGTCCATTTGAAATTTTCATTGGAACCATTTATTTATGAATAAACATTATAATGACTTCAAAAGTAAGTTGCCAGAGGCTGAATCACTGATTACCATTAGTGAGTTATATATGTATATTGGCCAAGAATTAAATAGCTACATATATGTTTTAGCAAGCAGCAACAATAAAGAACGTATTGTGTTGGTTCTTGCAAAAGTGAGAATATTGTGTTCATTGTAAACAAAGTGATTCTTTTTAACTCAAGGTTGAGCAGCCAACCAAGAATCCTGTGTTTGTCTGTCTTTTCAATCTCTGCACTGATTGTTCCATGCTCCTATATTTATGGCCATATTGCGGCAGGAAACTCATGGAAGTTTCCATTTGAAATCATATGATCAAATGATTGCAGCTGTAATATGATTGGTCAGAATTCAGGGCAAGTCATCTGATAAATTGTGGCCTATTTTTCATTGCTGAACTGATGCAATTTCAAATGTAAGCCCTGCTACACACACAAACACACACGTGTTTGTGTGTTTGTGTGTGAAAAGGCCGGCCCTTTGAAATATCAGTACTGCTCCTTTTTCACGGCTCAGTGAACTGGAGCAATGTGAAATAAAGCGTTCTGCTCAAGGACACAATGCATCACCAGGAATCGAACTCATGTCCTGATGATCATGAGCCGTACACCCTAACCACTAAGCTATATGACATCACATAAAACATATGAATACATATTTTGTGTATATGAATATAAATGTATGTATATGTGTTTGTGTGTGAGAGTGTTAATGTGTGTGTTTGTCTCTCTTTGTGTTGACATTGTGTGGGAGATGTAAACGACTGTGGCTGTCACATAAGCATGGAAAAGCAGGCATTAAAACAGTGGTGGGGGCGGAGGTGACAGCAGCAGTGTTGGCAGTAGTTGAAGTTGCAATGGTGATGATGATAATGATGATGTTGATGGTGCATCAGCAGCTAACCTTTAAAGTCAATAGAGACCAAGTATAAAGCATTAGGCTTATCTCTCCCTGGGCTTAACTTTAGCTTATGATGCTGTCTATAGCTATAGGAAATGAAGGAGATAAAACAATATGGAAAGAAGCAAGCTAGTCGACCAGCGTATCCATGCTAGCATAGATTCATAAACAACACTAAGCGCGTTCATCACATTTGTCTCCCTTGAACTAACACCTCTTCAACAAATTCACAAGGAAATCATGTAAAAACAAAATCATCTATACTTCCTGTAAGTGATGTGTCAACACCTTTGGAATTTCCCAGCAACCACACTTCACAAAATGCAACAGTCCTAAGTAGCCCAACCAGGGAAACCTCTTAGCCATCATTCGATCTGCTAGAAATAGCAGCTAAATTACTCCTGAAGCAAAACTTGATGTTTTTAAAAAAGAGAAGACACACTGGATAATGTAATAGTCCTAGACATGATTGTCTGGAAAAATGTCAGGGTAGTCTTCGCTCTAGAATTCCTTTGGTTGTAGGTCTACTCAACCAATGCTTACCTGGGGGGGGGGGGGGAATAACAATGAATATATCACCATTCCTAGAAAGTTATACAACACAACCAAAAGGAGAGTTCACATGACACTCCCCTCTGTTGAACAGCTCATGGAAGTACACACACACACACACACATGCATATTTCAAGGGCATTTGCAACATGCAGAGTGGAATATAAACTATTTGAAGCATTAGATCTGTATGTATGTATATATATATATATATATATATATATATATATATATATACACACACACACACACACACACACATACATGCATACATAATTACATGCATACATACATACATACATACATGTGTGTGTGTATGTATCTGACATTGCCAAACATTTGGCTGTCTCTCTTGTTGTCCTGGTCTACTCCAGTTGCATAACAAACAGCAGTAATATATCTAAGCAATGATCTAACACCATGCCTTGGAGCATCAGTTCTTTGATGGAATTGTAGAATACAATAATGACAAACAACATGCTACAGGACATTTATAAATTTGGTGAATTCTATCCAATGGTGTAGCTGGGGGTGGGAGATGGGAGGGGGAGCTGCACCAGGTTTCAGTCTTATTTGGCATGGTTTCTACAGCTGGATGCCCTTCCTAATATGCCAACCACTCCAAGAGTGTAGTGGGTGCTTTTTACATGCCACCAGCATAGTACTTTATTTATTGATCTCAAAGAGGATAAAAGGTAAAGTTGACTTTGACTGGATTTGATCTCAGAGTACTGGAATGATGACTGCAGGACAATGCATCCAGCGCCCTCGCAGCCCTGCAAATTCGACAGAATGAACATAGAAGGAAAGGTTCTCTCTTTTGTGCATTTGTTAAAATCCTCATTTATACGACAATCATTATGGGTTTGTTTTGATAAATACTCTTCAGAACGGCAAGTTAGACTGAGGCAAAGATGGAATGTGAATGAAGCTCATCAAAATAATACCAAAATCAAAGTGTAAAACAAAACAAAAGACAATGCTAACAGCCAGTCATACACACATCAATTGAGTGTTAGCTTTGATGAATTAACAGTTATTAATAATGAAGCTGAAAGGCTATTCATTAGGAGATTAATATGATATTGATATATATATAAAATACGTGTGTGTGTGTGTGGGGGGGGGTTCCTACACATTATTCTTTATGTTTGCTTTTCAATGATAAGCAAAGCATTATATCTAAATAAAATGGCACAAAGCAATAAAAGTACATGATACAAGTACAGCCCACTGATCCTAAGCAATGATAAAAATTGAATGAAATTGAAAAAAAAAAATTTTTCAGGCATTTATCTTACGCCATTAGCTCTGCTTCAGTAATTAAACAACTTTTTTCTACTTCATGTTCTATTAATCATATTTTTGTTACTGTTTGTTTGATAGAAAACCTTAATGAACCTGACCAGTTTACTACAGAGCAGACTCAGCTGAAAACAAGCTCATTCTTTCAAAGAATTAGAAAACAAGAACAACTGATAACAGACTGTAATGACCTCATTTCAGGTGACATTTTAGCATTACATCATTCTGTCACCTGTCTGTCTTTTTGACCAATGAAACACCAGTGTTCTATCAGCAATTTTTGCTATTTAAATAGAACCTGAATCATTTTCTCCCTCTTCCCATTTATCCTTGGAAGCAACCATACAACCATATGATAGCTATTTTACTCTCCACCCTCTATCTTGTTCCCCCTATTCTTATCACTTTGTCAGTTATTAGCTCCTTGTTTTGTCTCCACAGAACAGAATTGGCTATCTCAAATCCCAAGAGGCATTGTGGCTGAATGAGAAATCATTTTCTGAACAGTTAATTTCCACCAATTTGAAAAGACTTACATTATCTACATTTTTCTCTCAACTGCTGCCCATTATCTACTTGTACACATTGACCTTATAAACAAGAAAATATGTTCAAATGCTTACTACAGCACAAATTAGCCAATTGACTTTAAAAAAACATGAACGTATATATATATATGTACATTTTCTATTACATATTTTTTATAACATAAATTACATAATTGACTTCTGTATGTATAAAATCACAACAGATTATACACACCTAACCTTTTATTGATATAATGTAGCCAAAATTGTTATTTTGCAGTGTATTAATTTTGTAGTTTTTAAACTTGTACTCACAAACTATATGTAGTCTACTATTGAATTATTGTACCAACAAGATCAGAAGGGGTTTATTTTTTTGTTGGTGAGTAGGAAATAAAAGAAAGATTAAACATAATTCTTTGTTTTTAATTTTTTAAACTGTTTTTATCTTTTTATTTGTTTCAGTCATTGGATTGTGGCAATGCTGGAGCACCTCTTTGAAGGGCTAAGTTAAACAAGTTGACCCAAATACATTTTTTTAAAACATCAAGTGCTCATTCTATCATTCTCTTTTGACAAACTACTAGTAGTTGATTCATATTGGCCATTGTAAGGTTTCAATCAATATAAGGACTATATGATTAGTCTAATTATATACAGAGGTGTTGAAGATGGAGATGGAGTGAGTGATATTGTAAACTGACTTCACAGCTTTGATATAAATACATTTATTGTTCCAGTCAGCAGTATACTGTCAGTGCAATGGCTGTTGCAGCAGTTACTGGCATGGAATGTATCACAAATATTTTGTTTTTATTCTTCTATCTTTTACTTGTTTCAATCATTGGACAGCAGCCATATCAAATAAATCAACCTCTACTTTTGTGGGTTAGGCTAAAGTAGATGATGCTTGCCCAGAGTGTCATGCAGTGGGACTGAACTCGGAACCATGTGATTGGAAAGCAAGCTTCTTACCACACAGCCACACTTGAGCCTGTATGTGTGTGTGTGCATGTGTGACAGACTCCATTCACCATGTGGGTACAGATTACATATAATGTGTTCGTGCCAATCATGTAGCAGGTGCTGTTACTGTTATTGCTGTGGTTGTTTCCGTTTTTTGTTTTTGTTTTTGTTGCACAGGACAATAATTTGCTGTGTGAACGTTCAACTTCTTTCTCTAGTAGCGAATGGAAATATTTAGGCCAAATAGTAATAATAATACTAACAATAATAATAATAATAATTTGCAGAATATTTTAAAGTTTAATAAATATAATACCTGTTAGTTTTAGGAAACAATAAGACCTACCCATTCCCAGCCCTTCCTTTCTATTTCTCTTCTTTTATCTCACTCTCTCTCTCTGTGTATATGTATGTGTGTATATATATATATATATATATATATATATATATATATATATATATATATATATATATATACACACATATACATATATAGGAGTGACTGTGTGGTAAGTAGCTTGCTAACCAAACACATGGTTTGGGATTCTGTCCCACTGCGTAGCACCTTGGGCAAGTCTCTTGTACTATAGCCTCAGGCTGGCCAAAGCCTTGTGAATGGATTTGGTAGATAGAGACTGAAAGAAGCCCATCATATATATATAAAAGATAAAGATATATGTGTATGTATGTATATATGTATGTATGTGTGTGTGTATATATATATATATATATATATATATACATATGTATGTGTGTGTGTATGTATGTGCACACATTTAACTCTCTCCCCTTCTCTCTCTTGGGTTATATATTTATTTTTTCCTTTCTTTTCTTTATCTGTTGTTCCATTCTCTCTCTCTCTCTCTCTCTCTCTCTCTCTCTCCCTCTCTCTCTCTCTCTCTCTCTCTCTCTCTCTCTCTCTCTCTCTTCTCTCTCTCTCTCTCTCTCTCTCTCTCTCTCTCTCTCTCTTTCTGCACCCAGCTACCTCTGTATCTTACTTAAGCTGATTATCTGAGGAGAGGGAAGAGTTAAGAACACCATCACAAGTTGATCCAGCAATGTTCCTCCCTATTGTTTATTACTGTTGCTGTGGACCAGCTAAATATCACCTCTAGTCTGGTTTACATTGCCATGTTGCTGCAGAACTATGGAGCAAACATAACCAGTAAGTTGCTGAAGAGAGCAACCGAGCAAAGAATCGGAGAGGGTAGGTTACACTGAATAACCGTGTGACAGGCTGGTCAAAAACTGTTATACTTTTATCATGGTACTTAAGTTACTGTTAACATATTTAATGCAGTGTGTATAAAATATATAATTAGAAATAATTATAAGATGAGATTTAGCTGCTACATTGAGTAGATTATATAAATTACATAATAAACTTCCCATCATTTTGTGGGAAGCACCTGATGGTTTGTTATACCTTACTTACAGCACCAGATAACAGTTGTATCACATATCATATATATAACTTCATACAACATCTTATATCTTATATTAGATAACAGACATATCATGTATATGACTTCCCAAACCCTTCTTTCGCCAGTTAACACATATATCCTGTATTTAAAGAGTAGCAAAACATTAAGAGGTGGAGGTTTTTTTTTTTCACAATTTAGAATTTTGAAATATTTTAGTATATTAAGTTAGGTTTGACTGTGTGGTTAAAAGTTTGCTTCCCAGCCACATGATTTCAGGTTCAATCCCATAAGCAGCATCTTCAGCAAGTCTCTTCTAATATAGCCCTGGGCCAATCAAAGCCTCATGAGTCTCCTTGTTTTGACATCATGTAATAGTTATGAAGAAGTGTCCTTGTCATGTAAGCAGTGTCCTTTGATTCCAGTCTTCTGTGAAAGCATGTCTAGTCATGAAGAAATACCATCTCAACAGGAAACATGAGGTAAGGATTGGTGACAGCAAGGGCATCCAACCATAGAAAATCTGCCTCGACAAAATTCCATCCAAATATACAAACATGGAAAAGTGGACGTCCAAACGATGATGATAACGATTAAGCAAAGGCATTGGATTTACAGAATCACTACAGCATTGAGTAAGAGACCATGTGGTATTTAATTCTATCATTTAGGTTCTGAGTTCAAATCTTGCCAAGATATACTTGGGCAATATCCATTCAATGTGTTCTACTTTTATATGCTGGCATTTTATGATACATGTGAGATTTCCTATTTCTAGCTGGTCAAGTAACTGCATAGATTCTCACATTATCTTGCATAACAACACATCTATGTGTGGCAGCATACAAAATGTTCTCACCTAATGACATCAGATTTATAATTAGAAGTAGAATATATTAGGTGGTCAAGTATGATATTTGTAGTAAGGTATATGGTAACGTTTGACAGTTTTGGTCGGCCTGAGGCTATAGTAGAAGACACTTGCCAAGGTGCCATGCAGTGGGACTGAACCCAGAACCATGTGGTTCGTAAGCAAGCTACTTACTACACAGCCACGCCTACTCTAATTAACAATGCATTAAAAATTTTTTTTCTGGGTGCCAGTTGCTTGAGAGGTCTAGTTATTTGAATACCAGATAAAAGGGAGTTTAGTGCATATACTTGTATATATATATATATATATATATATATATATATGAACGCCTCTGTGTGTGTGTGTTTATATCCCGTAGCTTGATCACGTGACTGATCGGACTACCAGATGTTGTTACACATAGCTGGGTCACAGTGCGCTTTGCATTGTTTTAGCTTCTGGATGATGTCACCCTGCTGGCTAAGCAAGCAGGCCACCGTTTTACCTCTGGTCGAAAGGAGGGTTGGAGCAGTGTTGACTGAAGTGTTTTGCTCCAGAACACAACGCTCCACCCAGCCTGGGAATCAAACACACAATCTAGCTTTCGTGAGTGTGACAGCTTAACAGTAGGCTGTGGGCCTTCATGTATGTTTGTGTGCAGGGTGGGGGTGGGGTGGACAGATAGACAGACAGACAGATAGATAGATAGATAGATAGATAGATAGATAGATAGATAGATAGATAGATAGACAGATAGATGGATGGATGTTGGATATAGTCAGACAGACAGACAGACAGATAGACAAATAGGTCATTAGAGAGAGAGACAGGTTGACAGACAGACAGATGAAGAGACAGACAGACAGATAGATAGATAGATAGATAGATAGATAGATAGATAGATAGATAGATAGATAGACACTCACACACACACACACACATATACACACACACACATACCCTCAAGGCTGTGTTGATGATATTAAATGTAGCAATGATATTGTACTAATGAACAAAACTCGTAACCCCCTCCCCCCACCCCACTCCAGTTATGCCTCTCCTATAAAACCAGGTAGCACCCTGCTCGCCACTCAGCTGGCTGGTTTGTAACAAAGGAAGCTAGCTATTTGTTTATAAAAGTGGTTACCCTTAACACAAAAATGCATCCCACTCGTGCAAACACAGAAAAATAGAATTAAAAACAACTACATAGAAGGTGCATTCCAGAAGTTTTCAGACTTTTTCAGACGAGATATTTATTAATTTCAAAGAAATACAACATTCTGATCCCCTTCAAAGCAGGATGCTCTCACTTCAGTGCACTTGTTGTAGTGCTCCAGCCAATTTGTGAAGGCCCCCCCCGCCCATGGAAGCCCCACCCCAAAGGGAAAGTTTCCAGGACCCTTGTTGCAGTCTCCTGTGCACATATTTCTTATAATAAAAGTAATCATTCAAATGGGAAAAGGAGAAGTCAAATTGACAAATTTACATATTAAGGAGAAGTTATTAATAGACCTAAAGTTTCTTGTCAAAACATTTTCCAAACTAAGATTAAACTGAGATTAAAATATTCTGGAAGGTTTATTGATAGCAGTGTCATGAATATCTATTAAATATTCTAAAAAATAAAAAAAAATAAAAATAAAAAAATAAAAAAACGAAAACACAAAAAAAAACTACCGTTAATGTCCTGTTATTAAACTACTGAGAAATTTGGAAAGTCACAGATATAATCTGGTGATACATATCTATATGTTTACCTAGACTATTTATCTTCTTAGGTATACCCATCCATCCCTTACACACACACACACACACACACACACGCTCTCACACATCCATACTTGTACATATATACATACACACACACACATACACACACATATACATGTGTATGTCTGTGGGGGGGATGCCTGTGTGTGGAGAGGGGTGTCTGGGGGGAATAGGCTTTTTTCAGTTTCCATCTGCCAAATCCACTCACAAGGCATTAGCTGGCCTTGGGCTATAGTAGAATATCTGGGGTGGGGAGAGTTCTGTCAATGAAATCTCATTCTGAGGATGAATGGGAGATTTTGCTATTGAAACCAGCTTCAAAGTTCCTTAATATAACTGGAATATGGCTGGAATTCCTAAGAACATATATATGAATATTCACAGAAATTCCTACCATTTTGTCAGATAACGACTGTTTATTAATCTTAGATGATTAATTACTTATACATTTCTTCAATTCACAAATTCTTTAACTCTTACCCTTAACTTTCGTTTCTCCAAAGCTTCAAACTTCTAAATATATTCTTGGCATTTTAAAGTTAATATTTATAAGCCTCTCATTTCTCCAAATACTATTTATCTCTGAATTAGCTGCCATAAGTTACCACTTTTCTTATCAACCAATTAAAGTGATTCTTTTTTTTTTTCTTTTTTTTTCAGTCATTAGACTGCGGCCATGCTGGAGCACCACCTTTAGTCGAACAAATCGACTCCAGGAATTATTCTTTGTAAGCCCAATACTTATTCTATCGAGCTCTTTTGCTGAACTGCTAAGTTACGGGGATGTAAACACACCAACATTGGCTATCAAAACAGACATTGGTTGTCAACACACACAGACACACACGCACACATATATATAGGCACAGGAGTGGCTGTGCTGTAAGTAACTTGCTTACCAACCACATGGTTCCGGGTTCAGTCCCACTGCATGGAACCTTAGGCAAGTGTCTTCTACTATAGCCTCGGGCCGACCAAAGCCTTGTGAGTGGATATGTATATATGCATGTATATATATATATGTGAGTGGATATGTATATATGCATATATATATATATATATATGTGTGTGTGTGTGTGTGTGTGTGTGTGTGTGTGTGTTATCACACTGTCCACGTGTATTTTACACTTCAATCATAGCAAGTACTTTGTCATGTGACCATTTATATAACGTTACAAGATGCCAGCTGTACACAGAATGGATATTTAATCATGAAGCTATATCTGGTCTAATTGTTGTTTATATATGTGCATAGGCTGTTCTTATGAAATCCATTTAATTCAAAGGATAATCTGACAAGCATTATCTAAGCAGTGACACCTTACAACAGGAAGTGGCCTGGCTTTATACCGCTCTGATACCACCACTGTTATGGACCTGTTTGTGGAGTTTGAGCTGAGGGAGGCCTTTCTGCAATTCCTCGGTCTGCTAGAAATAGCAGTGAAATTTCACCCAAATTGTACTACATCATCATCATCATTATCATCATCATTTTAATGTTCACTTTTCGATGCTTGCGTAAGTCACATGATATTTCTACAGCACACTTAGCTCAAGCAACTGAGGTCAACTTAGCCATTTGTTCTATCGGAGTCGATAAATAAAGTACCACTTCTGTCCTGAGTCAATTCTTTTCTTTCCCTTTCTCTTTCTTTCTGTCTGTTTGTCTTAACTTCCAGAAAGAAATTTACTGTGGTCAGATATGGAGAGGAACAGGTAGGAGAAAGAAGGGGCCCTGCCATGTCTGAAAAAGTTCCCAAGACATGTTAAGCACCCAAAGCAAGGCATGTGCAAAATTTAAGCTCCTGTTGAACCATCCAACCCATGCCAGCATGGAAAACAGACGTTAAATGATGATGATGATGATGATGATGACGGTAACAACGATGACAATGCAATGTGAGCTATTGTGTTTTCTGTAGTGTCAACATCCAAGCATCATCACTATTTTTCCATATCCTTCAGCATTTCCCATGGAACTCTTTGGTCTTCTGCCTGCAAGAGAAATATCTAGGTGGGGGTGGGGAAATTCCAGGAGGGTGACATTCACTATAGATGGAGTGAGGAGAGGATCGTAGCAGCTAGAGTAGGGGCTGGTAAGTGAGGCACTGTGAATAACCGAAAGAGCAGAGTTGAGGAACATAGGTCATAGTAGTAGAGGTAGAAACAAATGAATGAGGAGACAATGTGGAACTGAAACCGAAACCTACATGGTTGCAAACTGAGCTTCTTAGCCACAAGGCCATAACTGCACCTTGTTTTTATTGCATTTTATCAAAGAGTTAAGGAGGTACAATCCCATTTCTTTGATAAAAGCAGTGCTATTGTGTTGTGGAAGAAGACAAGACTGATATGCTTCCACCTGGGAATGTTTATGAGATTTCGGTGTCTAGATTTCACATGGAGCGTACTTAGGTGAGGGAGGTGGGAGGAGAGTAACAACTGGTGTCACCTGGTCAGATGTGGACTTTGTTAGAGGTGACGTTAGCAATTGTTGTCTTTAAATCAACAAATTGGATTTCATTGATCAAATTTCGTTATTCAGCTTTGAAATTGTGACCTATATCTGCTGAGTATAAGGTTCTTTTATGACGTAGGGTTCTAACCCTTGGACAATACGGCTTTTTCTCTTAAGACAAATATTTTGATGGCTCTGTGTTAAATCCATTTTTTGTCATTAAGATTTATCATTTTATCATTAACATTTGTCAAAATAGATATAGGGATAATGGCAAATGGCCCCCCATACTGGTGGCACATAAAAGCACCCATTACACTCTCAGAATGGTTGGCGTTAGGAAGAGCATCCAGCCATAGAAAACCATGCCAAATCAGACTGGAGTCTAGTGCAGCCTTCCAGCTTACCAGCCCTGGTCAAACTGTCCAACCCATGCCCTGGTCAAACTGTCCAAAGTATTAATCAACGTGAGGTTGAAGTAGCAGGCACTTTTCCAAAATGTGTCATGCAGTGGGATTGAACTCAGGACTACATGGCTGGAAAGCAAACTTCTTAAACCACACAACCATGCCTGCACCCTTGGTCAGTGACATCACAAGCAAAGCTGAACGATGGATTTAGTTTCAGTGTTGATGCCCAAAGCAAATAGGTTATAGCAAATTGGATGTTTACTTACAATGAATTAATTATTATTTCAGCCTTTGCATATATCATCATCATCATCATCATCATCATCATTGTTGTTGACATAACCGTTGTCATCGTCATTGTCTTTGTCGTCGTCATCGTTATTGTTGTTGCTATCTTCATTGCTGTCGTCATTGTCATTGTTACCATTATCTTCATCACAATCGTCCTCACCGTCATCATCATCATCATCATCATCATCATCATCATCATCGTCTTCGTCGTCGTCGTTGTCATCATCATCATCATCATTGTTCTCATGACTTTCCAATGCTTGCATGAGTCAGGCAGGATTCGTTGAGCCAGATTCTCCACAGCCAGATGCTGTTCTCGTTGCCATCCTTCACCTCTTTCCAAGGAAAATAATATTCCCCCTCCCCCCCTCCCCATGTTTGAACAAGGTTTTACAATAGATTGCAAGGAAACAATCTCGTATAAAGGTGATGTTTGTTTACAATTACCGTGCAATGTCAAGACAAACACACAGAAACACACACATAGAAACACACACACACACACACACACAAGTGCACTTGCATGCATGCGTTTGTGTGTGTGTGTGTGGGTTACTAAACTATCTTCTTGTTTCTCCCAACTTGGTAAATGGCGAAAGAAATTAAGATTTTGGCAGGAAACCTGGAGAGCTGTATCTCACAAGGCTTTTCTGGTTTCTATAATAATAGTAATAATCCTTTTCCTTATAGGCACAAGGCCTGAAATTTGCGGGAGGGGGATAGTTGATTACAATGACCCCAGTACTCAGCTGGTACTTAATTTATCGACCCCGAAAGGATGAAAGGTAAAGTCGACCTCAGTGGAATTTGAACTCAGAACGTAAAGACAGACGAAATACCGCAAAGCATTTCATCCAGAATGCTAACGATTCTGCCAGCTCACTGCCTCAATAATTAGGAGGAGGAGGAGGAGGAGGAGGAGGAGGAGGAGGAGTCCATCCAAAGTACTAAATATTCAAACAATTTCACTCCTTTGTCACTCTGTGCCATTGTTTCAATTAATTTTTGAAAATAATTAAAGAATTTAGTGAAATAACTTTATCGTTATTAAGCTGATGTTTTCGAACATAAGTTAACACGAGTTTTTTGATGGAAGGATTTAATTTAGATCCCTTTAAAACAGGGAAGTTTGTATCACAGAATCAGGGTGAGGGTCTCAGGGGTTAAATTAAGGAAGTGCAGGCCAGCAAAATGACAGAGTAACAGATGCAGTTGTCTTTTAGGATTTTGGAAACTATGGTAATTCCAAAGTGAAAGACATCTTTTCTCCTTCGTTAACACATGATATTGCAATGTTTTGTATTGTTACAATACATTGACAACAATGTAAAATATAAAACAATATGTACAAAAGACAAATGACAAAAAACACCATATTCTTTTTTTTTATTTGTTTCGGTCATTTGATTGTGGCCATGCTGGAGCACTGCACTTAAGGATTTTTTAGTCGAAGAAATCAACCCCAGGGCTTATTCTTTATAAGCCTAGGACTTATTTTATCAATCTCTTTTGCTGAACTGCCTAGTTACGGAGACGTAAACACACCAACATCGGTTGTCAAGTGATGGTGGGTGGGGACAAACACAGACACAATGTCTGTCTATAATTATATCTTTAATTTGTTGCTGTCATTGGAGGTAGTGGCAGCTCGTGTATCGGCACTGCAACCATGTCGTTGAGGTTCTTTATTGTAACGTAAGCAAATACAGTCAGGTAAGCAGTATGCACAGCTCCCATAGGATTATGTAATGTGTTACGCAACTCCCAGTTCATCAGGCAAAGCAAATAAATAAGTGTGCGATGACATCCTGATTAATCGACAGATCAGCAACTCGTGAAATTTCTAATCAGAATTACCAACATTTCAGAAATGTCAGGCGGAGAGGACAGCAAACTGTCAATCAACAAGGGTGCATAACATAGTGATGTTGTAAATTAAAGAACAATTAAAGGCAGTTGAAAGCATTTCTATTCCAAAGAGGTCATTAAAATTAGTAACTTCATTTATAAAGACTTGTAGTGGCAGATAGCAGGCGCCAAACAAGACACGTGACCCTATCAAAACATATCTGAAGAACAGCTGCTGACTTTATTCCAATAAAAACATTTACAGTGTTATATTGTTTTAAACTGTTTTGATGTTAATTACATTAAGGAGTGGTATGGTTGATAAATTCCAGAATTTCTTAGCCGCTCGCTTAATTAATCTTAATAAAAGTGCTCTGATTAATTATTACAAGACTAAAAGAATATTAGCAAATTAGCTAGTTAGAAAGAAAATCTCAGTAAGAGATGAAAGCAGTAAATATACTGAGAAGTCATGTTTATCACCATTTCCACATGGCTGTTCCGTAGGAACTGATGTCACTACCATTTTAAGCTCAGGAGGACACCTCCACCGGTTAGTTATTCAATACAATCTGCACCCAATATATATTGCAAACAGGGGAGCAAACCCCTACCATCTTCCAGTGACAGAACCACCAGACCGTTCAGTTTTGAGCTATTTGTGCTCATCCTCAGTGATGGACACTCATCCACTAGAGTTCACTCCAGCTTGCAATATCTAGAAAAATAAGTGACAAGCAGTCATTTATCATTGTTGTGTGAACTGCTACACCTGTGATGGTTATTCCTTACACCATTACTATAGATAATTTTGGTGTTTATGCAACTGAGTAGCGTAATCATCATCATCGTCGTCGTTATCATTTAACATCTGCTTTACAAGCTGGCATGGATTGGACAGTTTGACTAAGGACTGGCAGAGTCAATAATTTAAGTACCAGTTGCATACTGAGGTTGAACTAATCGACTGCTCCCCCCTCCCCGCAAAAAAAAAATTTCAGGCCTTGTGCCTAGAGTAGAAAATATCATTAGTTCTATCTTTCCTGGTTCATAATTCCCAATCAAACTCTGCAAGTGAGCATCTAGTACTCAGAATAATATCAATTTCTTTGCACGATAAAGAAGAATTTTTAATGGTTGAACTCAAAGTAGATAAAGCTATAAATAAGAGCACATAACAACTGGATTAAAAAGCATTAGGTTGGAAAAAGCCAGAGGCTGACCATAAGACTCAAACCTACATCTTCTGTAAAAATGATTGATGTTCTACCATTGTACCAAAATAATCCTTTTGAATTTTTCTATCCGTTACCAATTTTGGAAACTGCTTTCTTACCAGCAAGTATTGCTTGTTGTTTATGTCATAGAGATTTAGAAATGAGCAGCCTTTAACTTGTTCTATCCAAAGAGCTTTTAAATCTAATATTTACATAGTATTATCGTTAATAGCTCTATCTGCTTCGAGTTCAACCATTAAAAAGGAATTATTTCACATTCTCTTGAAGTTTCTAAAATCTTATGATGTGAACAAAATACACACACACACACACACACACACATACACACACATGTATGCATGTATTATGTATGTATGTTTGCATATATGTATGTGTTAATGTATGTATGTATGTATGTATGTATGTGTGTATGTATGCATATGTGTATGTATATTCAAACAGATTTACACAGCGTTTCCATACACAAACTTCACTCAGACAGCATTACTCAGGCCAGAGCTTTAGTAAAAGACTCTTGCCCAAGGTGGCATACAGTGGCACTGAACCTTAAGCCCCACTGTTCCAAACCAAACTTCTCAACCACAACCATGCCTACACCTATAAATTATATGACACAAAGAAAACAAACATTTATTTCTCTGTGATAAATAGACTCAGTTTTATGAAGACAACAGCTACAGTTATTAGGGCTGCTGAACGGTTAGATTTTTAAGTGTTGCTTCTTCAAAATTACGAAATCAAGTGAATCTGTTTCTTAAATAAATTTTTCAGCTGTTAAGTCAATAGATACGATGCGAAGAAGATATCATCTAATTAAATCCAGTATGTTGATGATGCCAACTGGAGGGATGTAGAATAATGTTTATATATATATATATATATATATATATATATATATATATATATATGTATGTATGTATATATATATATATATATATATATATATATATATATATATATATATATATATATATATGTATATATGTATATATATATATATATATATATATATATATATATATATATACATATATATATATATACACACACACATATAAATATATGTATGTATGTAAATATTTGAATGTATATATCAATCACTCTCTCTCTCTCTATCTAATCTATCTATCTATCTATATGTATGTGGATATATATATACACACACACAAACACAAACACACACACGCATACATATAGTTAGCTAGATAGACATATATATATATATATATATATATATACAGACAGGCAGACAGACAGTGAGTAATTGTAGATGGGTTGTATAATTATTTATCCAGACAGATTAATAGATATTAATCAAGATACACTTGCACACCCCATACTTTACACAAATACTGTATGTATGTACATTTGCATACATGTGTGCGTGTGTGTGTGTGTGTGTGGCTTAGTGGTTAGGGTATCCAGCTTCCAATCATTAAGTCATGAGTTCAATTCCTTGTAGTGCATTGATTCCTTGAGCAAGACACTTTATTTCACATTGCTGCAGTCCATTCAGCTGGCAAAAATGAGTTGTACCTGTAATACGAATGGGGGGGGGGCAGCCTTGTCATATTCTGTGTCACGATGAAACTCGCTGAAAACTATGTTAAGGGTACATGTGTCTGTGGAATACTCAGCCACTTGCATGTTAATTCAATGAGTCTGTTAGTTTAGTTAATCAAACAATTGAACATATGTGGTTGAAAAACTCTCAATGTGGTCTGTTTATTATTTACATTGGTGTGTGCGTGCGCGTGCACGTGTGTGTGTGTGCATGTGTGTGTGTGTGTGTGTGCATGTGTGTGTGAGTATGTGTGAGTGTATGTGTGAATAGGTGTGTGTGTGAGTGTATGTGTGTGAGTATATGTATGTGTGAATGTGTGTATGTGTGTGTTTAAGAGTGTGTGGGTGTGTTTAAGAGAGCGTGAGTGTGTGTGTGAGTATGTGAGAGTGTATGTGTGTGAATAGGTGTGTGTGTGTGTGTGTGTGAATGTGTGCATGTGCGTATGAGAGAGGGAGTGCATGCATGTGTGTGGATATCTTTGATCAATGCATATCAGCTAAAGATATAAAAGCATTAGTGAGAATCCCCCTCCCCCTCTCCCTCCCTCCCTTACTCCCTTCCTTTCTCCTTTGACGCAACATTAAAATATATACAAACAAATAAATAAATAGTATATAAAAAGAAAAAAAAAGCAAGAAAAGAAAATATGTTAAACTCAGAAAAGATTTATGTGCAGACTGAATAACGAAGCTATGTAATTTACATAATAACAGATGCAAAATGACAACTGGGTCAGCCAGGTGAAGGAGATGTCACTTTGTGAACACCTGCATGGTAGATTAGGCTCTACTAAAAGTGATTACTCACACCTTCGTATACTTTATCATTATTTTCAGTCTCTGTTGAAACCATGGGGCATATAAGAAGAGACAGCTGATATTACACTCATAAACCGCACATGGGTAGTTTGGGATGGTTTTTAGGTTTTGTTAGGCACAGTTGTGGCTGTGTGGTAAGAAGTTGGCTTCTCAGCTAAATGGTTTTGTGTTCGGTCCTGCTGTATGGCACCCTGAGCAAACGTCTTCTTTCTTTTACTGTAGCTTCAGGCTCGACTTATGTCCTGCAAGTGGACTTGGTCTGATGGAAACTGCAAAAGAAGCCTGTTGTGTATATAGAGATATACAGTTACAGTGATATAAACACACAAGCATTGCTTGTCAAGCAGTGATGGGCTGACAAACACACACACCAACACACACATATACAATCTGCATGTGTATATCTCTGTGTGCACACGTGTTAGCCTCCAATGCCAAAAAGTTCTGTCATCAAAGCAGATCCAATGTCCAGTCAGCGATGCCAAATCACCAGCATCCAAACAGTTACAACCAAAATCTCCTTCCAAAGTCTTCAGGCTACATTTTGGCTTCTGGCCCTTTTCTATTTGGGGTCTGTGTCACTCATCCGACTTACCTGGATTTCATACTTTCCCATGATAGAGCAAAATGCTGTTGGGGGGGGGGACAGTGTTTTTGTTGTTGTTGTTGTTGAAGATGGCCATGATGGTGATAGTTGTGACAGCAGTGGCATTAGTGGTGGTGGTGACGGTGGTGGTGGTGGTGGTGGTGGAGCTGGTGGTGGTGGTGGTGGTGGTGGTTATAGAGCAAAATGTTGCTGTGGGGGCGGCATTGCTGTTGCTGTTGTTGTTGTTGAAGATGGCCCATGGTGGTAATAGTGGTGGTGGTGGTGGTGATAGTGGTGGTGGTGGTGGTGATGGTGGTGGTAGCATGTGACAGCTTATTGCTCTTCCTTTTGTTGTTGTTGTTTTAGCCATCGCTGTTCCTTTCTTTACTTTTCTCATTACCATAATTGTTGCTGCTGTTGTTGTTCGCACCCTCTATTACGGGGCGGGGGGCGGGGGCGGGGGTGGCACTAGTGATGACGTCACTGTTACAGTTTGTTCTTTCATTTCAGTTGCCATTGTTGTTTCCATCTGTTACATTTGCATTAGTGGTGATGGTGGTGGTGGTTGGATTATGGGGGTGCTAGGGTGGGGTTGATAGAGTTAACTGCTGATGTGGGGGCAGCAATGTCGTTACTGGTGGCGGTGGTGGTGGTGCATTGGCTTAAGATGGGGAGGGCAGAGCCAAAGCTGTTGTTCTGTTTATAATTTACCTCTGTTTTATTATTCTAGTTAAAATTTCATCTCCATGTTTTGATTGTTTTTTATTATAAAAAAAAATATGTCAATTCTAAAAAAAAAAAAAAAAGAAATTGATAAATTCTTCTCCAAGGAGGGAAAACAAAATGGAAATGGACAATTCCTCTGGATTCTGGTCAGCTTAGTAACAACACTGTTCAAAAATGTTTTTTTTAATGTAAACTTTTGAAATGAAATAAAACAAACAAAACTTTCAAAACAATTTCAAAGAACATCTTTGCTGAAGCAAAACAAAAGAAATGACAACATAATCATTGTTGTCGCTGTTGTCATCATTCTCATCATCATCATCGTTAATGTAATACAATTAAGTCTTCAACTGAATCCAGTGCCCATTTTAACACCACCGTTGCTGCCACCACCACCACAACCCTTACCTTGCAGAACCCATCAGGAGGAGGAGGAGGAGGAGGGGAGGAGGAGGGGAGGAGGAGGGGAGGAGGAGGAGGAGGAGGAGGAGGAGGAGGAGGAGGAGGAGGAGGAGGAGGAGGAGGAGTTGACTCCAAGACTGGGGTGAAGTTGTGTTTTAGTTATTGACTCTGAAAGAATGAAAGGCAGAGTTGGCCTCTTGTGTGGTGGTTTGTGCACCTCAATGACCTTATGCCCTTGAGAGCTATGTCAGTTCCTGGGAAGGTGCCAGGCAGAAGAATGGATCCTGAAGTGCATGGAGAGATAGTCTACACCTGATAGAAACCAACATGCTACATTATACATCAAGCCCTGGCCTTGAATCTACAAGGTAGGTGGAAGAGAGGACACCCTATAAGTAACTGGAGGCAGAATACTGAAGCAGAAGCCAAAAAGCAGGGATCCAACTGGAGAGAAACAGAAAAGACAATCCTGAACCAAGAAAAGTCATTCTCTAGCCTATGCCCCATAGCTTAGCAGTTCAGCAAAAGTGACTAATAGAATAAGTACCAGGCTTTAAAAATAAAAAAGTCCTGGGTGGCGGAGGGGTCGATTTATTCCACTAAAACCCTCCTCCAAGACAGTGCTCCAGCATGGGCCACAGTCAGATGACTGGAAAAAAAAAAAAAAGTGGGTCATGAATGAGATATTAACTGTTTCCAACCTGAAAAGATCTGGTTTCAACAACAGAGAAACAACAGAGCCCTGCATCAGGCTGATCACTTTTAAAAGAGACTGACCTACCTTGCAGGTGTTAATTACATGCAGATTCCCTTACTTACCTGACCTACTTTAATCATTTTACATCTGTTCTCATGTAAACTACGCAGTTTGCTTACTCAGTCTAGATTCTGTTATTCTTTTATTCCTTTATTCCGTTATTCTTTTATTCTTTTATCCTTTGCTTGTTTCGGTCACTGGACTATGGCCATGCTGGGGCATCACCTTGAGTCACAACATATTAAAAAAAGGGTAAAGAATGACCATGATATTGCACCTAGAAAGTTCACTTCCAAGGCACAAGTCCAAGCAAGGTTGTTTATGGAAGACCAGCAGTCGGCCATGCATACTGGCCTTCCCTCTCCACGCCACCAGTGTTATCCAAGGGAAAAGCAAAGGGGCCGATTCAGCTTGGCACCAGTGACATCGCAACTCATTTCTACAGCTGAGTGAACTGGAACAACGTGAAATAAAGTGTCTTGCTCAAGAACACAACATACAGCCCTGGGAATTGAACTCACTACTTCAGGCTTGTCAGCCCAACACTCTAACTGAACATATTATACCCCAACTAAAATCTTTCTATGTCGTTATCCCAGTATAAATCAAAATGTCAGAAAAAAAAACCCGAGATCACAACATATCAAATTTTAACAGGTGTCAACAGAGTAACTAAATTTAGCTACAAAATGTTAAGTCTTCTTGCTCAAATGACAGGCAATTTGTCAATTATGAGGACAAGTGTTCCAGTTAATCCGATCATTGACAAAACAACCTGTGAAATTAATCTACAAGTGGTTGAGTACTCTATAGGCATGCGTACCCTTAGTATAGTTCTCAGGGAGATTCTGCACGATGCATGATGTGACAAGGTTGGCCCTTTGAAATGCAGGTACAACTCGTTTTTGGCAGCTGAATGGACAGTCTCAAAGTGTTTGGCATTAGGAAGGACAACCCATGCCGTCCAACCCATACCAGCATGGAAAGCAGGCGTTAAAAGACGATGATGATCCTGATGATAGCGAAGAGTACAAGCACACCCAATTGGTTCCATGTTGTCAACTGCAGCTAATTTGAAAAAGGACATAACAGAAAAAATCATTTCTTAAAATCCATTCTCTTTCATCTGTTTTAATAAAGGATTTGTACACATGTTCACATCTATCTTCTTTGATTCTCCTCTTCGGTGTTGGTTTTTAGGCGTTTTTTTTTAATATCTATGCTTTTAACTATTCACTGACACTAATGTAAAGTTAGATAAATCAACTTGAGATTTATTTTTCCAATTAATTTCTTTAAAAAAAATTACATAAAGTTGAAAAGCTCAAAATAATATGAAATGGGGTACACTGGTATATTTTCCCAGCTAAGAGCAGTGAAAATCTGAATCAAAACTTTCACAATTATGCCGTCTGTATTATATAATCAGACATTGAGGTAGATATTCCCAGAAAAGCTCCAAAATGAGTGTCTGACAATAGAGCATACACATATTCAGACTGTTCGGTTGAAAGGTATATTTTTAGTTTTATCAGAATCTATATAGTTACACAATAAAATCCTGTTTCTCCAATACAATATAAAATAAATTTAAAAAGAAAAGCAGAGTACAAGTTAAACAAGTAAACTATAATCTATTCCTGTAAACTTGCGTCAAGGCTGTTAGCTCCACCTAATATAATATAACGTGTGTGTGTGTGTGTGTGTAATGGTGTTGTTGAATTTTCCCATATTTAGACTGAGTTGAAATCTTTTAAACAAAATTGATATTAATCATCTGGATAAAGGTATTGCTTGAATAGATTTGAAAATGTGTAATAAACAATCAATGAAGTAACAGACGTTCCTATGCAAGCATGTCACAACAGAAATAAAAAAGAAAAGAAAGAAAGGAAAAAGAAAAAGAAATCAAAGCAAAAGATATTACAAGTCTGTTGTATCCGATTCAGTTTTTTCTTCTCACACAATTACTAAGTCACAGTATATTAGTCAAACAGAAATCTTAATGTGCTATCCCAGCATGCATTACAGCATTACAACAAAAAGGGATCACTGTATGTTATATTCTAACCGAGATGACAATATCATCATTATCATCATCATCATCATCATCATCATCATCATCGAACTTTTCATCATCATCGTTGTCATCATCATCTTTGTGTTTTCTATGAATCAGGCAGAGTGTATTGAGGCAGATTCTCCAGAGCGGGATGCTCTTTCTGTTGCCAACCCTCTCCTGTTTCCAACAGGAGGTGATATTCCCCAGGGCCAGGCTTGTTGTCAAAAGAGATTGGAAATGAAGGATACATACAGTTTGAATAAATTCTTGCATAAAAAAAAAAAATCATTATTTTAACATGGCATACAAACTTTTTCCTATATCCACGCTAAGTAAGACACACAGAATGCTATTCGTACAAATATATTCCAATAGCTTTAAACTATATTTTTTAAAAGTCCATGACATACCTAGATACCTGTTGAAGCATGGCAGTATGTTGTGCCACAATTTTTGAGAACCACTCATCCAGAACATTCTGCACAAATATAAAAGTCCAACAAATACTGCTCTATTTGCTTTCTCATGCTCATCAAAATGGTATTCAGTGAATATTTTCTTTCACAGTATTTTCTATTTATTTCCAGTTTCGTTCATTGGACTGCAGCCAAACTGGTGTATTGCCTTGAAGGGTTTAGTTAAACAAATCAATCCCACTACTTGCTTTTATTCTTTTTTTTTTTTTAGTTTGGACATATTCTGTCAGTTTCTTTTGACAAACCACTAAGTTTTGGTGTTTTGGTGACATAAACAAACCAACACTGGTTGTCAAACAGTGGGGATAAACACAAACATAAAGACATATACACACATACATATTTATACATACATACACACACACACACACACATATATATATATATATATATATATATATATATATATTTATATACATATACATCTATCTTCAATACTAGCATGGGCTGGAAGGTTTGACAGGGTCCAACGAGCCAGAGAACTATGTTGAGCTCCAATGCCTGCTTTGGCATGGTTGCTACTACAGTTAACTGCCCTTCCTAAGATACACTGCTTTACAGAGAGCACACTGGGTTCCTTTTCGTGAGGTCACCAAGTAACACACAAGACGAAGAAAAGTCCTTCAACTGATCGGGGTTGTAGTGGAGAGGGAGGTGGCCTAATGCCAGGTGTTGAAAAGCTAAAGTATGGCAGAAGGACAGGAGCAAGCACAGGTGTCTTGACACGAATGGGGGATGGTTCGATGAGCTCCACTGCTCCCCCCCCCCCACAAACCTGTGGGTGTTTATCTCAATGAAAGACAAAAGCCGTAAAACACACACTGCCCTCACTTTTGTGTTTGTTTTTTTTGTTTAATTTCATCTTCTATTATTTTTGTTTTCACTATGTTTGTGTTTGTTTTTTTTATTTAATTTAATCTTCTACTATTTTTGTTTTCACTATGTTTGTGTTTGTTTTTTTTATTTAATTTAATCTTCTACTATTTTTGTTTTCACTATGTTTGTGTTCAATGACAACAGAAAAACAAACACTGAACCGTTTTCCATTAAATTAAACCATCTGCTGCAACAACAATTCAAATAATATCAATAATTTACACAGCTATTTAGTGCTGTTCTATAATTGATTAGGTCACCAAATTATTTCTGAGGACTTTTATTTTCATTTAGTACACGAAAAGGAATGAAGGTGCATGGCCTAATTGTGAGGGTGTTGCACTCAGAATGGTGAAAAAGTGGTTGAGATTCTCTGACTGGGTGGCATATTGTGTTCTCAAACAAAACCCTTCATTTTACATTGCTCTGGTCGACTCAGCTGTAAATAAGTTCAAGCAATAGCTGGGAAGTTGACCCCTTAACAGCTCGGTGGCTCTTTCACAGGGGTGAGAATGTTGTTATCTTTATAAACAGGGTTAAACTCTGACCTTGAGCTTATGACATGACAGCGCTAAGTGTAAGTATATGCAGAGAGAACTCAAACAAGAACAGCAAGTTAAATACAGACCCTTATGAAGTTCTTCAAAAATACTTTCACTTTTGTTAGTTTACAAATAGTATACTGAGAGCACAACTCCTTAGCAACCCTTTTCTGTAAGGGCTGATCCTTTGCCTTTCATGTTCATAATCTAATCAGTAAAGTAACAGCTTCTGTCCTTCAGCCTTTGGACTCCCGTGTTTATGCCAGATTTATCTTCTTTGGGACATTTGTAGTCTTTGGAACCAAAACTTGGGCTATGTGGAAGATGCTTCAAGACTTCTTTGACAGTACAAACACCAGGTTTCTCTTGAAGAGTCAAAACATTTCCTCCCTACTCTCTCACCTTTTTTTTTCAGACATGGCATGTGTGGTACGAGGGCGAGTCAAAGGGGACAGGAGTATGGTGACAGCAAGAATTGAGTTTTGTTTTAGGTCTGCTTGATCGGGGACAAAGTGGAACCAGGCAATTAGAACATGTGTTCAACTGCTTTGAATTCTTGATCTTGTTACTCCTACATAATCTATGGTATTAGTGAAAAAAATATATTTCTGTGTTTAGTGGGTGGAAAGAAGATAAATATATCGTTTTAAAATTTTCCTGAAGCAAAGCTATGAAAAAAAAAAAAACGTAACAAAAAAATAAACAAGCTATAATTTACAAAACAACTCAATTTTTCAAAGCAGAAAGCAATGTTGCCAACATCAAAATACTGTCTAAAAAAAGATAAACAGCATTAGAATCTAACCTGTTAAACATATCTGAACAAATTCTTATTTGAATCAATATTAGAGTGACAGACATGACTAACAATGCAGCTTGCTGGCCTACGTGGTTTACTGTATTTTGTTAAATACTTCAGTATTAACTTTTAAATGGTCAAATGCTGCACTGTGCGTCAAAAAGGAAAGGAAATAATCTCTCCGAGTACAGACAAGTTTAAGCTGTGCACTGTATTAAACTGGTGAAGCTCCAGCTTGGGAGTCCAGGAATTTAGGAGAGCATGGAGATACCCTTTTTGTCACCAGTGTCCTCTGGTCTGCTCTGGCCCAAGGTAATATTGATTTCGAATTTGGGCACAAGGCCAGCAATTTTAGGGGAGCGGGTAAGTCAATTACATTGACCGCAGTGTTTCACTGGTACTTTATTTTATTGACCCCGAAAGGATGAAAGGCAAAGTTGACCGTGGAGGAATTTGAACTCGGAACATAAAAATGCATGAAATGCTACTAAGCATTTTGTCCAGCGTTTTGCAAGGCATTTTGCCAGCTTACTGCTTGAGACCCGTAGGGTGATATTACACGTGAAGGACCCTTGTTACAACAGCAGCAGCAGTAGTGATAGTGGCAGTAGCTGCTGGGGCTTGTGCTAGTGGAGGGAGAGGGACAGTGGTAGTGACAATGGAAAGCGGGGTGGGGGTGAGGGTAAAATGGTGGCAATGGTGACGATGGTGGTGATCCCAGTACCTTATCGTTCATGGAAGTGCCCCCTCCCATGGTTGTGCAGGTCACATTGGCTGTTGAGGTATAATAGTAACTGAAGCAATGTCAGTGTTGCTATAGCAATAAAGGAGTGTCTGTGACAATAGTGATAGCAGTAGAGGGGGAGGGTTGTTGGCAAGATAGGAGTACTGTGGTGGTGGTGGTGGTGGTGGGGAGGTCTTCTGGGCCAGACTAAACCCAGTGGTTAGGATTAAAAAATTAATACTATTAATGATATATATATATATATATACATAATATATATATATATATATATATATATATATATATATATATATATATATATATATATATATATATATATATACATAATATATATATATATATATATATATATATATATATATATATATATATATATATATATATATATATATATATATATATACAAATGTATATATATACATATACATATGTATATGTATATATATATATATATATATATATATACATATATATACAAATGTATATATATACATATACATATGTATATGTATATATATATATATATATATATATATATATATATATATATATATATATATATATGTATATGTATATATATATATATATATATATGTATATATGTATATATATATATATATATATATACACACATATATACATATATATATATGTATATATATTTACATATAAATATATACATATATACACACACACATATATATATATAAATATATATACATATACATATATATATATTATATATATATATATATATATATATATATATATATATATATATATATATATATATATATATATATATATACATATGTATATATATATATACATATACACACACACATTTTATATTCAATTGTTTGAAATGGAACAGCTTATAGGCATCTTAGTCCCCCCCCCCCTGAGACTGGTGGATAAAGACATCTAGGTGGGATTAGGGGGATTAAGATTCCAATTGAATTGCAGTCGGTGGCTAATTCTTCCTCAGATCACATCTTTTTTTTGTCACATGATGCTTTGATATATAAACGGGGCATCACTGGATATCTCTGCTAGGGATTTACTTATGAATAAAAAAAAAGGGCTGAGAAAAGAACAGGGGAGAGGACGCAGATCATTGCTATGATAATAACTGGCAATCCATTTACTGAAATGTAAAATATTGGATTATCAGATGAATTTGTTTCATTTATTATTTGCTTTGTGTTGCATTTGTTTTAATCATCTCCAACGTTATTTGAATTGATATGAAAAATGCTTTCATCATGGTGTTTTATGGGGTTTTTTGAGGGGAGGGTTTCTGTTTTTTTATTTTTTATTTTTTTTTTGTTTTGGTACAGCTAGAGAGTGTAAAAGTGGTTTGACAGTAGCGATACAGTCATTAGAGTATTAAATAGAAAGCCTTGCCGTATTGGTTCTCACCCTCAGCATTCCAGGATCAGCTTTACCTTTCATTTTTAAAGGGGTCAATAAAAAGTAGCAATCCAGAGAAGTAGATTGAGGGAACCACAATGGTTTCTTCCACTGGGCCTGCCAGATCCAGTCTTCACATGCAGAGGTAGAAGGTCAAAGACCCCCTTCGGTCATGAATGACCAGGGGATTGCACCAAGAAAGTTCCCCTCTGAGGCACAAGTCTGGGTAAGGTTGTTTACGGAAGACCAGCATTTGCCCATGCATACCAGCCTTCCCTTCTCCATGCCACTGATGTTATCCAAGGGAAAGGCAAAGGGGCCGATACAGCTTGGCACCAGTGACATCACAACTTATTTCTGCAGATGAGTGAACTGGAGCAACGTGAAATAAAGTTTCTTGCTCAAGGAAACAACACACAGCCCGGTCCAGGAATCGAACTCACTACCTCATGATTGTAAGACTGATGCTCTAACCACTGAGCTATGTGCCTTCACATGCATAAGTAAGCAAGCCCTAATATGCTAATTAAACCATAACTGGGACCCTGACAGGTGCGACTATTCTGGGTCAGAATAGACCTGTGAACAGTAACGGCTAAGAAGGGGTTGCACACTTTTCAAAACCATGAAATTCTTGAACCAGGGCCCCACAACTGGACGCAGTTTGAAGTCATACTCAGGACAAATAATAGTTTGTTTGTGCATTGTCTGTATAGCAATAAGCTAAGAGCTTAAAGAAACTTATCTGAAAAGTCATCAACTGAATCTTGTTAGTTACACATAACTACATATGTGTATAGAAATGTATTCCGGTTTTTATGCATTTCAATACAAACAGGTAACATGTACTCGTTCCATTCTAGATATGAAAGAAAGTTTAAAATTTTATCTTAAAATCTCTCTCCCTCTCTGTATGTATGTATATGAATAAGTACATACATTGATGTATGTATAAATAAACATATATATGTTAATATATATGTATGTGTGTGTGTGTATATATATATATATATATATATATATATATATATATATATATATATACATATATATATATATAATAGAAGATATGACTATCCACTGTCATATCTTTTGTTTAATAAATATTATGATTGCATTTTGTAGGAAATTGCGTTTTGTATTTATGCCTGATAGTGTTGATCTTAAACACACACACACACACACACACACAACACAGCATACATGCTTTCTCTCATACACACAGACTTATAGACACACATACACACACATACATACATACATACACACCCATATGTTCTACTAGTTTCAATAACTAGAATCTAGTAAGGCAGGAACCCCATCCCACTCCCGCTTTTCTCGCACACAGAAGATTACACAAACCACAGATATTTATTTTAGTAGCACATACAGATGAAAGGTAGGATAGACTTGAATGGGATTTGAACTAAGAGTGTAAAGAAGCATAACCACCGGGGCTGGCTCTAGGGTTGTCAGCGCCCCAGGCAAGCTGAACTTTGGCATCCTTATAAGTAAAACTGAAAACAGAGACTAAAAAGCATCTTAAACCAGCCCCTTATAACCAAATAAAGTAAATGATTTCAATCAATGCTCCCCCAATTGTGCCACTCATCCACCCACCATATATGTGTGTAATATTTATGTCAGTTTTTTGCATTTTCCAGTTTATTATTTGTTTTTCTTCGTAGTTCATTTTCCTTTAAACATACATACATACATGCATACATATCTGCATATACAGTTTCTCTCTACCAAATTCGCTCACAAGGTATTGTGAGTGAATTTGCCCAAGGTGTTTTGCAGTGGGACTGAACCCAAAACCACAGAGTTACAAAATGAGCTTCTTAACCACACAGCCATGCTTGAGCTTATCCATGCCTATGCCTCTCTCTCTCTCTCTCTCTCTCTCTTCCTACCCATGCTAGCATGGAAGACGGACATTAAACTATGGTGATGGCTACATTGTAAAATTTGTATAGTCATAGAACATTTGTCATTTATATATATAGTGTGTGCGTTCTCATGTATGTGTACACACATGAGAACACACATTCACATATGTATATAAATGACAAATGTCCTATGACTAGACAAATTTCACAATGTAGCCACCTCTCAATATGTGAGTCAAAGTCGTATGCAACAGATGTTAACTGTTTGCCAATAACTGTTCTATTCTGGGTCACTATCAATGAGGGGATGAAGAGGTTATTATCAGAGAACATTGCACCATTCGAGGCCTTGAAAAAAATAAGAGACACAAACATTAATCAAACGTTTCGGTAACGTACAACTTGTTTGATAATCTCAATGAAAATGGAGGATGTGAACTTAAGGATTGTAGGACAAGGGGAGGGATAAATGTGGGGTCCAGGGGTAACAAACAGAAGGGCCGCCCTGGGGGGCACACACTAGTAACGCCAGTGAGTCTATGGGTGTAAGACCTGGAGCATTTACTCCAGACAGTGATGTCTCAGTGCCTTCCAACTATCCAGCCTGTAACAAACTCTGAACATCAAGTGAACAGACAGTCATCAGCAATGAGGTCCTAAATCGTCTACAAATAGCCAGCTTATTCGTCCTATTGCAACAACGGAGCCTCCACTAATCGGGCCGTGTTCATTGCATGTGTGTGTGTGAGCGCCATGAGTCTGGGTAGCCAGTTTGTATGCAGCGTGCCCCTGAAAATGGTCGCTACCCTGTGACAGTGTACACTCCAGAGATTCAAATGTTAACACGAGTTGCCTGTCTTTGTAAAGGAGCAACTATCTTAGCTTTATGCATATAAGTGCAGGTAAATTATATACCTTTATTGGAGCCGAAGTAAATAAAATTAACCTAGTATGTGTGTGTGTGTGATTTAAACCTGCTCGTCTTTATCTGCCTTTCTACCTGCACAACAGCTCGATAGGTTGTTTTTTTCTCGCTAACTTTCGATGCCAAAGCGCTAGCCCTGCATAAAGAGGTTGGAGTCAACCATTTGAGCCTTGTCCGATGAACGGGAACGTGAAACTCCGAGTAACAGTCTTTTGTTATATTTCTGGTGCTTTTAAATAAAGCATATTACTCTACCTCTGGTATTTGAGTACTCTTTTTTTCCACCTTGTTGCACATTTTATGTGTTTACTACGGAATATATATATATATATATATATATATATATATATATATATATATATATACCACGCTTATTTTCACCTACACACTGTATACACACACACATACACATTGGGCAATAGAGATAGGGGAAACAGCGGGGTGACGAGATAAGGAAATAAGAGACAAGAGAGACACGCAGTTGGATTATCTCGACGGTAGATAGAGATTTAGAGGGTAAGGTGGATAGAGACAGAGAGGGAGCAGAGAAAGAGAGAGTGAGAGAGAGAGAGGGAAAGAAAAGGTAAAGCACGAGAGCGTGCTGTTATCCGTAGCTAAGAGAAACCGGAAGTAGAACTCTACAGCAACGGTGAGGCTGCCTGCTGTCCTGCACTATTTAATATCACTTCATTTCACCTTCCTGCCTTGTAAATATATTTATATTTGTGTGTATATATATATATATTTATTTCTATATATATACATATACACTAATATCCTTCCGTGATATTGACTGGAAGAAAACGTCGCAGAACTTCCTATACATATATACACACATATATATATATATAATACCATGATAGAAGTGACTCGCCAGACGAGATATCATTCTCTGTTAATATCTCTATGAATATATATATATATAAGGCTTAGTTGAACTGGTGGCAAACAGTAATACATTGTTAAGCAACAAGGAAGGCACGCTGACGCTATTCTTTCCTTCCTGGAAGGAAAAAATCTTAACATTTTCATTTATAAATATCCACACACACACACATCCATATATTTCTGTAGACGTCGTAGAAAAAGATCCTACCTCGCTCTGCCTTCTCTCTTGTACAGACGTAGACACCACTGTTTATTAGATCTGTTTTAAGGCTTTAAACAATACATCAGACGTCTGTTGCTGTTATTATTTCATTCAAAAGGGGAAACACTAAACATTAAAAAAGACTATTTTATAAATAAAACTAGAAGAAACATGTTGAAAATGACATCCACCACCAGGAACTTGTATACGACGATTGTTACTGGGAGATATGTTGGGATTATTTTCGTTTTGCTTTTAGCCACGTCGTTTATCGGTATGTATATATATATATATTATATTATATTATATTATATCTTTCTGTTTTACGAGTTATTGTTTTTTATTACCTGTTTCTAATTAAAATAATAAAATTAATTAATAATAATTAATGATCCTCATCGTCATTGACGACTGAGGTCCTTCCTTGGTGTGCGGGGGAACAGAAAGCATGGCTTGTATGTAATAATATCACGTTGTGGATTTTTTTTTTTTTGGCCCCTTCCCTACGAACTATATGTATATGGAGTTTTCTGTCGAAAGAATCTGGATTATCTTGGAAATGTTAACATTAAAAAGCATTATTATGATAATAAAAAGAAAATATCTGCAGGATTTGAGATGGCTTGGCTACCTTTTTTGAGTTCAAATCCTGCTGAGATCAACTTCATCTTTCATCCCTCAAGGAGGTCGAGAGAATAAAGTACCAGTTAAGTACTGGGGTCGATTTAATCGCCTGTTTGTTCTTTCTTTCTAAAATGTCAGGGCCTTATTCCTAAATATTAAGAAGCAGTTATTGTTATGATTATCTCCTGAGTTCAAATCTGACCGAAGTCAACTGCTTTCATCCTTTCGGGGTCAAACTTGGAAGTGGTTGATGGTAATGCCTAAGCCCCACCCCTCAAACCTTTTGGCCTTGTAGCTTAAATCATTAAAGCTATAATATAATACAATCCTTATTCGTACTGAAGTAATAAATCATTTTTTGTCCCCTCCTCACCTTTATTTCCCGTCTTCGTTACAAAATGTTGGGCGAGGGAGTGTTTTTGCCTTTCGTTAAACAAAAAAAGCGGGGAAACAGCTTTCTGGTTGTTAATCATTATTTCTATTAGGAAAGTGATGAACGTCACTTAATCCCAAATCCCTTTAAAACCATCATCACAAATCCAAAGTTTTTATTCCTGTGTTTCTTACAGCTTTTTCCCTCTTTATTTTTTCTTTTCCCTGTTGCCTCTTCCAACAAGTTACAGCTTTTGTGGTGTCTTCATAACACAAAATTAAATGGCTTAGTGTTTTAAATGAATCATTTTTGCTTTTGATAACTTTACCATTCTCCCCTCTTTTATGAGAAAAGGCATGAACAATTACCACAACCTGTTTATTTTGATGGGTTTTCTGTTCCCCATATTTTCTCAGAAACCATTTATTTTATGCGTATTTAAAAGATGTCTTTACATATAACAGACACACCGTCTTCCAAGGTTTTTAAACTTATTCTAGAAACGTATTTGTTGAATTTACTTCGACACTTTTCTACTGGAATATTCTACACACATTAGCCAGGTGTGTATGTGTGTGTGCTTGTGTATTAGCTGTATGTGTATATTTGATGTCTGTGCATATGTGTGTATTCGCTGTATGAGTGTTCGTATATATATATATTCGTCGTGTATGTGTGTATTCGCTGTATGAGTGTACGTATATATTCGTCGTGTGTGCGCTTGTGTGAGTGTACGTATATATTCGTCGTGTATGTGTGCGCTTGTGTGTTTGAGTGCATGTGTATTTACTGTGTTTTAACCGGGTGTGTATGCGCGCCCGCGCGCTCGTGTCTATCCTAACCAAGTGTGTGTTTTGTGTAGTATTTTTGTTTTTCAGTGAGATTTAGATAAAGCGCCATTATCGAAATTTTATTTCTTTCAAGTGACGCAATATGTTATTGATTAGCTGCAGGTCAGCAGTGATATTGAGCAGATCAAAGGCATTCCAGCCACGACTGTCCAGTCGTTTTTTCCCCCCACAAGGCTATCTAAATCGTCAAGGTTGTGCTTTGACTGACATTTTAAACATCGACATAGGCAATTGTTCAGCCCCACCAAGTCAGCTTTGATCCAGCAGACCTGTAATCAAATGCGTTCCAGGCGTGACTCTCCCGTCTTTTACTACAGCGAAGACGACGTTGTTCAACGTGTCCTTCCTTAGTTAAGATGGCGCTTCTTCGTTATTTATTACTCCGCATTTCAAAATAAAACGAAAGAGAGAGTGGATGAATTTTTCAATCCATCTTACACTAAATTCTTCCTCGTTTACCGTTTCCAAAGAACCTATTCTTTCTAGCAGACATCCCTTCGTGATGCTGCAATCACCAGTTTTTACCATCCCTCGGCGGTTTTACCTGATTTTTTTACCTCATTTCATGACCACATGTAGCCTCGGTCATTGGATTGCGGCCATGCTGGGGCACCGCCTTGAAGGGTTGTAGTCAAACGAATAACGACCAGGACTTATTTTTAAAAACCTGGTATTTTTTTTCTATCGGTTCCTTTTTTTCGTCGAACAGCTAAGTTACGAAGACGTAAACAAACCAACACCGGTTGTGAAGCGGTGGGGAGGCCACCACATATCGGACTTCTTTCAATTTCTATCTTCCACATTCACTCACAAGGCTTTTTAGTCATCAAGGTGCCACGCAGGGAGACCGATTCCAGAACCCATGTTGTTGGAAAGCGAACTTCTTACCACACAACCACGATTTCCAAATATATTCTCTGTAGTTCTTTTCAAAAAAAAAAAAAAAAAAAAATGCCCCTTCGTGGCGGTGCCCCAACATAACCGCAGTCTAACGGCTGAAACGAGTAAAAGTTACTTCGGATAAAAAGCATCGGTGAAAACAAGGCTTTGTGGAGTGGTTAGGAAGGAGCGTCCTTGGTACTACTTAAATACAGAGGTCCCGACGCATCTACGTAACCCGAACCCTAACCAGTGTGCTCTGTAAAATCTTCGTTACGTCGATGCATCGGGACCTCTGTAGTTAAGTAGTGCCGCGTCCTTAATCGAGTTCGGGTTTGGTTCGAGAGAGAGATTTGGCTGCTATTTCTAAAATGTTACGCGACCACGTGAAGTTCCCTGCTTGGCCGAGCTGAGTCGGCACAAACAGCTACCTGCATAATAATCGTCACATCACTGCAATCTTTTGTGACGTCACAACGGTGTCGCGTGGGCAAGTGGAATGATCAGGGTTACCTGTGTGGACGGACGGATGGTGTATATTTTATCTTTTCCTTGTTATTGCACCTGTGCAATATAAGGGCATTGCTTTCGAGGTTTTAATCCAACAAATCAACTTAACACTTTTATTTTTTATTTTCTTTACCTAGTACTTTTTCTGTCCGTCCCTTTTTGCCGAACCGCTAAGTTACGTGAACGCACCGACACCAGTTGTCGAGCGGGTTTTGACGGGATGGGGGTGCAAACACGCATACACACACTCAACGGGCTTCTTTCAGTTTCCGTCCACCAAATCCTCTCACAAGACTTTGGTCGGCCGAGGCTTATGTAGCAGAAGACACTTGCCCCAAAGTTCCACGCAGTGGAACCGAACCCGAAACCATGATAGTTGGGAATAAAACTTCTCACGCCTGCCCCTGCGTAGTGGAGTGGAATAATATATATATATTAATGATGGCTTCGTTGGTGACGGCCTGGTTGTGTGTAGTATTTTAGGGAGTACATTATGGGTTACTTGTCCTCAACAGGTTCTTAACACCCATCACAACAATATAACGACTGTCGGTGTGGTTAACAACGACACGCTTGTTTACTCGTGCCGCTTACGTCACAACAGTGCAGTGTGTGTGTTTCAATTTGGACGTGTGGTTATTTAACGATCATATCTTGAGGATCCTTGACTTTTTGCTTGTTTGTTTTTCAATTTACTTAATCTTGAAAGGCGAAAAGAAACTTTAGTCGTGGATTATTATATTTTTGTTTTTTCTTAAATGTCTTTCACACTACTAAAGTATCTTTGGTATTGGTGAGCCAGAAAACCTGCACAAGTGCGCCCCCCCCCCCCTCCTGATTAAGTTTCCTCCTCACCCTCGAGGAGAAAAAATGGATATTTCTTGATGAAATTTTCTACAAGTAATTTTCAGATGATGCAGATTACAATTATATCGGAATTTAAAGTTGGAAAAAAATTGGTGACCGCTTACACATACACATATTTTTAACGAAATTTTCAACAAATATCCAGCATGGCTACAGCCTTAAGGCTGTTTAAAAGAAAATACGACTGGCTTCTTTTAGTTTCCGTCTACTATATCCATCCATTCGCAAGACTTTGTTCGGCCCAGGGCTATAGTAATAGGCACCTATGCAAGGTATTGAACCATGTGGTATTATACACGAAACCATGTGGCTGGGAAGCAAACTTGGTTCACTTTCATTTTACAGACTTGCTATGGTCACCTAAGAATCGTATGCAGTTAAGTTTAGTGCCCTGAATACATTTCCGTTTTCACTTTCCCGGTTGGGGTGGAGGGTATTTATTTTTTTATAATCTGAAAAACACCTTTTCTATTTTGTAAATGTTGCGGGAGTAGCTCTGTAGGTAAGCAGCTTGCTTCCCAACTATGTGGTCTTGGGCTCAATCACACTCTGCGGCACCTGGGACAGGTGTCGTTTACTAAAGCTCCGTGGATTTGGTAGACGGAAATTGAAAGAATGAGTGTGTGTGTCCCAGCACCGCTTGACAACAGGTGTTGGTTTGTTTACACCCCCGTAAGTTAGCAGCTCAGGCACTAGAGGCTCGTAGAATAAGTACCAGATATATAAAATAAGGGATCTTTTCCCTTTCAACGGCAGATCGAGAAATTAATTTTTTGTAACCAAACACTTTCAAACTTCGAACACTCGACTGAACCGTCTATGGTGATGGCCGCAGACCAATGTCAAACAGACGGATATAAGAATCACCGAGATAACTTTGTAGACCCTGGAAATTTGCTTGCTCCCACCACAAGTAGTCATTGTTTTTTTATCTATTTTATCTTATCAAAGAATTAACGAGACATTGCAAACCGTTTTTGTTTCTGTCAGTTTGAATAGAGACAAACAACAGTGACTCAAGTGTTTCAGGCTTTTGAGAAGAAAATTTAAGTAGCAATTAAAACAAAAACCGCCACGTAATAAAATGTACGTAATTAGACAATGAAATTGCTTTTCATCGTGAAATTCTGAGTTTGGTGCATTTGAGTACGGCTCATTTCATTTGTTTTCTCTCACGCAAGAAAATATTTTTTAATAAAAATATAGTAATTTAGGACGCTAAACAAAGATTGCCAGTCATTGCGCGCGCGTGGGCTTTGTCTTGTTCCAGTCATTGGACCGTGGCTACGATTTGTACGGTTTAACCGAATAAATCCTTCCCCAGTTTCGGGCTCTAACGACGGTTGTCAAGCGGTGGTGGGGTTGGTTCTAAGATACACACAAGACTAGTTTCTTTCAGTTTCCGTCTGCCAATTCCCCTCACAATGCTTTGCTAGGTCTGGACCTATAGCAGAAGACACTTCCAAGTTGCCATGCAGTGCGGAAGCAAACATCTTACCAGACAGCCACGCCTGCGTCTTATACACTGTGTCCACAAAGTCAGGCTACATGGAGTAAATAAAATCATAACATAAACAATTAAATATAAGAAATAATAATTTCTTAAAGTATGTGTTAATCCCCATGTACCCAGACTTTGTGGACACCCTGTACATATATATATGACATAACTACAGAAGTGTGTCTTCTCCCAATGAAAATTTATGTGAGAGGTGGGGAAATTTGAAAAACGAAATGAATAATGGCTCTGATCACCGGTACTTGTTAAACGCATATTTTTTGGTACTGAAATTTTCCGGAAATAGCTTATATATATATATAATAGTTGTTTTGTCCCGCCGTTTTATAAGCGGTCTTATAAATATGTCCGTCATTGCGTCATTTGGTTTATATGTTCAACATTGCTTGGTGACCCTTTTCTTCGTTTTCTTATATTAACCTAATACAAATGGGAAGTTCAGAACGTTTGCGTGTGTCTAAATATATACATATTGTAACAATTACATCCACCTGAGTGACAAGTATATTGCCACACCCGACCTGTGTTAGGACGATTGTTAATCTCGAGTTCGGTTTGTGAATGTCATATTTGGTTCAGTGGAATTTGTAAAGCTTCCAAATACAAGAGAAATGTGCCGTGCATCATAAATACTATTGTGGGCACACATATATAGATATAACAGTAATTTTCAAATACTGGCATATCCCAACTCATGTCGTTTCAAATTAAGTCGTTTTTATTTATTTATTTTTTTTTTAAGAAATCAACTTCAGTCTGTTTCATCCGATTTTGCGTAGGTCTCGGCGAAGATATTCAAAAACACAAATTAATTCTGAATCAAAATGAAAATAGGTACGAACTATCTTTTAAAACACGAATATACTAATAGTTAAAATTTTTCTTTTTCTTTTTTTTTTTTCATGTTACATCGTTTTTCGAATTCCGTATCGCGTCTTAGAACGAATGACCGGCTTAAGTTGAGGAATGCCTGTTGTGTGTGTATTCCGGTACCGATGGTTTTTATGACCCGGCGTTAGGTTAGTGTTGTGTCTCCTACCAAGACGCTCGTTATGAAATCTAATTAATACACGATTGAATGGAAAACAAGCTTAATTCTATGTTTAATCAATAACAATAAAGAGACTGGAATACAAGTTACAGAATAATTAAATGAAGGCAACTTTAGCACTTGTCGGTAGCCTACCACACAACCCACGCTGCGCCTATACATATACACACATATATATATATATATATATATATATATATATATATATATATATATAGGTGCAGCGTGGTCTGTGTGGTAAGGAAGATTATTGTGGGTCATAGAGGAGGAGGAGGGGTAGTGCATACATAATAAAAAAACACTACAAATATCTTTTTTTTACATAGAATAGGTGTCATTTAGACCACACTCGGAGCAAAAAAAAAAGTGGGTGGGATCGTCTAATTGTAATCTAATTGTTTTCTGATTTTGGGCAATTTTGCAACATGCGGATTGGGAAATGCTTGTTCTCTTTGCTACGTAACACATCTTAGTTTGAGAACACAGATACAGGAAGCCACTTTTAATATGGTTAAGTGTTTCAACTAAAAATACTCTTTAGAGATGTTTTTGTCCTCAAATGTCGAATAGTAAAGTGCATATTACATTGCACTTAGCCTTTTTTAGCTTGTTTCTGGCTACAGGGCATCACAAAATGCATAATCCTCCTTAATATTAGCAAAAGATTTAGTTTCATTAACTTCTATAGGCACAGGCATGGTCGTGTAGTTAAGAAGCTCACTTTGCAGCCATGTGGTATGGGGTTCAGTCCTACTGTGCAGCACCTGGGGCAAGTGTCTTCTACACTTAGTCTCGGTCTGACCAATGCCTTGTGAGTGAATTTGGTAGAAGGAAAGTGTGTGTGTGTGTGTCCATCTTACCTCAACCACTGTTGGTTTGTTTCTGTCCCCATAACTAAGTTTGGCAAAATTACCAGACTTACAAAAAAAAAAAAAAAATGACAGGATTGATTTGCTTGACTAAAACTCTTCAAAGTGGTGCTTCAGCATGGCAGCAATCCAAGGATTGAAACAAGTAAAGGGATAAGGTACTGAAACCGTGTGTGTGTGTGCGAGAGAGAGAGAGAGAGAGAGAAAGAAACCTCATGGAAAAATGAGTGTTTCAGCACAGCATCTCACCACATGTAGCAGTTATGTTATCCCCTTCATGAGACTCAGCATCCTGAGATTGGCCTTTATTGCTCTCTACCCACTCCATGTCTTCCTTGGTCATCTTCTTCCACAGACTCCTTTTAATTAGATTGCTTGGCACGTTTCACCCAACTCTCATCTTTTGTATTAATCTTTCTCTTCTACATCCGATTCTTCTAATGCTTCTTTCCCCGCCCTCCCTTTTTCTTCCATTTCATCTCAGATCCCCTGTACTGCATTGTTCATCTACACTCATATTACACATCCAATGGAACAGTTTTGCCTTATTTCTCTCCAGCTTTTTCACATACTCCTCCATTCAATGCCCTTTTCGTGCTATCGTACTTCACACACAAATATTCTACAATCAAAAGAGAAGCCCCTTGTTGTCCATAGAAGTAATAGCTCTCCAAATTTTTCCACCCTTTTTTCACCATTATTGATGCCAACCTGTCTTAGACTGCTCCTGGTTCTCTATGATACAAGCTTCCCATTTTAAAGTGATCTCAACACCATCTATCACAATTTCATGTAAATTCATGTTCCAAACACCAGTCTTAATAATGAGTCATTTCACTAAATTCTTTATTAGTTTCAAATTTAAATGACACAATGACAGAGATATAGTAGCAAAAAGGTTAAAGTGATCTAAATTTTAAAAACCATCCATCAACATTTTGTGTTAATTTATGTTCTGAACTCAAAGCTTAACAATAACAAAAGCTGAGCATTCCAACAAATTTGAAAACAAAAGGGTTAAAGAGAAGGTCTTTGTTCTCAAAAGAATAACTCTCTGGATTTTGCCCACTCTTCTTTAAATGAGGTCAATTATACTTTTGCAAGACCTAGTGTCCAATGTCACTCACCGTTGATGTGTCGACTGTTAGACTCATAGATTCAGCTACAAAGACCTTACTCTCTCTCTAGGCACTAACTTGAAAACTATAATTTTTGACTATATAAAGTTAAGAACCTGAGAAACTTTACCCAAATGTAGTAGGTGCCAAGTGAAGGTTGATGTGTGCCTATGTATACCAAACAATGAGTCCATTAATCCTCTTGTGAAATGGAAAAAAAAGAAGTTAAGATTTGCTGCAAACAAAGACTAAGAAAACACTTGTAAGCAGTTTTTGTTATATTTTCTATTAAGTTGGGTTTTTTTTTCTTTTGTCAATCTTAAAGTGACATGCTCTTATAGAATTACAAATATTGTACTTTTGCATAATCTGTTGTCTTTTTACTTAATCCATCAACCTACTTGAGATCTCACTGCACCTTTTGTGCATGCATAGTTTATATTTGATACACAGTATAGAATTTTTACTCGGCTAACTTTCTTCATAGAGAATATAGGTTGGAAGTCTACCTCCTCTGTTTTCCATTTTTGTTAACTAAGACTTGTAAACTTTTTTAAGTTGGCCTTTTAAACCTCTCGATTCTGGACTCTATTTGCACATTCAGAACTTTACCTCTGATTCTTGGATTAATTCTTGAATGAGAACTATGTTGTCAACATGCAGGCTTTCCCAGCCACAGAACTGTCGGTTTTCAGCTCTTTTTGTGTCCAACTACCTGCTAAATTCCTCACATTGCTAACACTACCCTTGTACATAGCATTTGCAAGCCATTCACCTCCACTCTTTCTTTGCAACTATCATACATAGAGCAGTACTGTATCAAATTCCTTCTCCAGGTGAATGAATCGGTATAGTGGCTGACAACTTTCCCAACCTAGCACAAATCTTGCATTTCATCTAAACCAATTCTCTTCTTAATTAGCTGTTCTATAACTCTGTCACTTTCATAACTTGGTACACTCACTCGATGATGTAGTTGCTTCTTTCTAGAGCAGCATCTCTGCCCTTGTACTCTGTATGAATTGGATGAAGTCTATTGAGACTGATATTCTACGATTGGATACTCTTCCTGTCAACAAGTCTCACCTGTTTCCAAACAAGGTAATACTTCCTAATGGCTAAACAATTTCATGGGATATTGCGTATCAGCAACATTTATTTACACACTAGCACGTTATCTCTTCACCATCGTTCTGAACGTACGAGGGCAAGGAAAAAGAATTGGGATTCAAACTGCATAGGCCAAGCAGTAGACAGCATCAAGCCATAACATTAACTGACCTAGACTATGCTGATGTCCTGGCATTACTAACAGAGAGGACAGATCAGGCACAGGAGGAGGTGCTGAGCAGATTAGAGCAGGAATCGGGGGACGGCAGGACTCTACCGTAACGCAAAGATCTACCATATCCACTCCCAAAGCTATGGTTAGTCCAGGGCTATAGAAGACACTTGCCTCAAGTGCCATGTAGTGAGACTGAACCCCAAAACCGGCAGTTAGGAAACAAACTCCCTAATCACATAGCCATACCTATGTGTATGTGTGTAATCAGTGAAACTAATATCCTTTGGTTTTGATGTTGTAGAACTGGACATCTATAATAATGACAAAGTATTCCTTAATATTTGAGGTGGTTTATTCCAAGAGCCATTTGCTAAGTGGTCATTATGACTCGTCCTTGTTTTAACACATTTTTCCATTGTGGTGTGATTGTCTAAATCATTTATCAACTTCCATGCGAGTCCAGTCACCTGAAATCTTATCTTGACTTTTCTCCACAACAACAACGAATGCAGGAATTTTGTGCATTATGAAAAATAATGATGATATGCAAAAATATGACCATAGCCTATTTAATTCTGTCCAACTTTGAAACGGAAATTTGAACTAATTAACTCTGATGTTCATTCTTCTTCTTAGTGACAGTGTTTTTGTTTTTCTTCTTCTTCCAACGATAAACTGTTCTGAAGATCTAATGTTTCAGCAAGATGGGTTTGAATAATTACGAGTTAATTACTCTCCAACCCATACAAGCACGGAAAAGTTTGACATTAAAATGATGATGATGATGATGATGATTATGATCCAGAGAACCATGTCACACTTCAGCCTCACTTGTTACATGTATTGAATTTTTGTTTTGTCTGTGGAAACATTAAGAATGCTTGCTTTGCAACCACATTTCTCCTTACTCTAAATAGAGTGAAGGCATATGGCTCAGTGGTTAGAGCGTCGAGATTACAATCATGAGGTAGTGAGTTCGATTCCCAGACTGGACTGCGTGTTGTGTTCTTGAGCAAGACACTTTATTTCACGTTGCTCCACTTCACTCAGCTGTTGAAATGAATTGCAGCATCACTGGTGCCAAGCTGTATTGGCCCCTTTGCCTTTTCGTTGGATAACATCGGTGGCATGGAGCGGGGAGGCTGGTATGCATGGGCGACTGTTGGCCTTCCAGAAAAACAAGGTTGTGCATTTGCCGATGAGGCGACTTTCTGCCCAGACTTATGCCCCGGAGGGGAATCTCTTAGGTGCAGCCATGAGTAAAAGATAATGTCAAAGCCGAAGTATTCTTTAACCCAGGACGTTTTTCATATTCTCTGACTTTATAGACAGACCAATACTGTTGTGTAAATATGACATTCCTTTTTAATGAAATGTTCAACTTCATTATATTTTGCCAGTGAGTTTTCTGTATTTTTTTTTTTTTTTGTTTCATTTCTCTTCTAAACATTGTACATACAAAGGAGTTGATTATATATTCAGAAATCTAGATGTCATGCAAGCTACATATCTCATATTCACAACAGAATGTAGCCAATGTGTTTAGCTATTCTGTGTCTGACTAGGTTTCTTGTTGTGTAAGAGATATGTATCGGTTAAGATGTCTGACTGTCATAATGTTAAGGTGTAATGACTGAGAGATTCACAACATATGAGTTAAGGCTTATAGTGTGTTTAGGAAATTGCATTATCTTCGTTCATTTTATATCTGGTTTTCCATGCTAGCATGGGTCGAACACAGACTTATTTGAGGCAGTATTTTCCAACTGGATGACATAGATACAGTTAAGGTGGTTGGTGTAGCTAAGAAGCTTCCCTACCATGTGCTCTCCAGTTCGGTCACACTGTGCAGCACCATAGGTAAGTGTCCTCTATTATAGCCCCAGGCCAACCAAAGCCTTGTGAGTGGATTTGGTTTGCAGAAACCCAAAGTAATGTATGTGTGTTGTCTTGGCATGTGATGGTTGTAAACAAGCACCATCATCGTACAAATGATGTTTTATTTCCAGTTGTCCTTAAAAAATCGTGTCTGGCTTTGAAGAAATGTTAGCTTGCTCAGAAAGGGTTTCTAGCCATAGAAAATCTCCCTCAACAAATTCCATCTGAGCCATGCAAGCATGGAAAAGGGGACATTAAAAAATGACAATGATGCCCTTCCTAATACCAACCCTTGATTTTCGAGTAAGGGATTTTTTTATTCTTCAAATGCACAAAGGTGGAACATATGGCCTTCAAGGAATGTAATCACATCACCATTTCTTTCAGCCAGTGACAAGCAAAAACAGGTTAACATTTTCACACACACACACGTGTGTGGCTTGGTTAGGGTATTGGACTCGTGATCGTAAGATTGAGGTTTCAATTCCTGGACCAGGCGATGCTTTGTGTTCTTGAGCAAAATACTTCATTTCATGCTGCTCCAGTCCACTCAGCTTGCAAAAAGGAGTCTCTCCCTGTGATGGACCAGCGTCCCTTCCAGTAGGGAATTTATATGCCACTGAAACCAGGAAACTGGCCCTTATGAATCTGGCATGGCTCGAGAAGGAAGCATTTATATATATATATATATATATACACACACACACACACAACACACTATAGGCTTCCATAAAGTTTGTATCAGATCCACTCCTCAGAAGGCTTTGGTTGGCCTGTGACTTTAGAAGATAACACTTAGCCAGAGTGTCACACAGTGAAACCCTGCGATTATGAAACAAACTTCTCACCTATACAAACTACCTGTGTATACAGCATTGCCTGCACCTAATTTTGTTGAATAGAAATTTCACTTACATCCCATCAGCCATTGTTCGGTGAAGGTAGGTCAAGCCTATCTAGTCCAGATGATATACTGTGTCACATTCACAGCTTCGTGATTGTCAGTTAAATCTTGTTGGTCCACTTTACATCGTTATGATTAAGAAATAAAATGCCAGAGTTGACTCGAGTCAGTGCAAGTTTGTCGGTGAAGAATGAATTAGTCAACAGCGTTATTTAATGTAAATATCTTATTTGTGTCAATAATTCAACCATTGATCGGTGAGTGGGTCAAAATGAAATAACACGTCATAACTGCACCTGAGGAGTTGCTGATATACAATTTGGAGACGGTGTTTCAATTTCTATGGTGGCTGTGCTTTAAAACCACCGAAGTTTGCTTGCTAATCACAAGGTTTCAGGTTCAGTTTCCACTGCATGGTACATTAGGCAAGTGTTTTGTGTTATAACCCTAGGCCAACCAAAGCCTTGTGTGTGGATTTGGTATATTGAAACAGCAGGTAGCCCTTCACCTGTGTGTGTGTGTGTCTCTTCACTGCTTGTCAACTGTCCCCATAACTTAGCGATTCGACAAAATAAACACCTGACTTTTCTAAAACCAAAACTCCTGAGGTTGATTTGTTTGACTTAAAGGTAATGCTCCAGCATGGCTGTAGTCCAATGACTGAAACCAATAAATAATAAAAAAAAAATTTTTAATCATTTTTGTTTGTATTGCAAGCAATACGAATAGTGTTTTGTTGCCAGTAAACAGAAGAACGTGACTAATGTGCTAAAGACCAGTAAAATTTCATTATAAATCCTCAACTTAGGGAATTTCCATAAAAATTTAATGTTAATGCACAACCCTACACAAATATCTACAAAGGGCAAATGCTGGATTGACTGTGAAAAGAGCACATTGTTTGCTACTGTACAAAAGTAGCTTCTATTTATAATTGCTGAGAGGTTCTTTTTGTGTTTGTTTTTGTTTGTTTTTTTTCACTTTTACAAAGAATGATCATGAAACACTATTTAGCGGAGGGGGGGGCACTGAGCTTTAAAACTACTGGTCTTGATACACGACACCTCTTCTTAGATGTGGGGTCAGGCTCCCTAACTTTTAGGCCATGCACCTCCACATGGTGTACAAGGGACAGATTACACACACATTGAACAGGATGCCAGTCCATTGTAGGGTTAACTTCTCACAGCTATTGGTGGAAGTGAACCCAAGTGATGTGAAATGAAGTGTTTTGCTCAAGAACACGGTGCACCACCCAGGCCAAGTATCAAAACTACAATTTTATGATTGTAGGTGCAACACACTATCCTCTGAGCCACAGGCTTTCATGTCCTGCTCATCTGATGGTTGTTAATTTATTTTGATATTGCATTTTGTGAACAATAATGTAATTAGTTGCAGGTTTTCAGTGAGCCAGTCACAAGTTCACTTCGTTTCTATAGCGGAGGCAAGAACCGGAGACATAAAGGTTGCAGACGACCTTCTGAAATTAATAATGACTAATTGAGAGCCATTATTGAAGTGAACTCGTACAAAACAAATTACAGAGGTTGCATGAAAGCACAATCAAATGCTTGCTCTCCTCTCTCTCTCTCTCTCTCTTTTCTTTCTTATTCTTTTCTGGTTTTGGTCATTGGACTGTGGCTATGCTGGAATACCACTTTGAAGGTTCTAGGCAATTAAATCAAGCCCCAGTACTTATTTCCAAGTCGGGTGCTTTTTCTATCAGTCACCATTTACTGAATGGCTAAGTTACATAGTGTCAAGCAGTAACATACACACAACAGTATGACGGGCTTCTGCACAGTTTTGTCTTGTAAATTTGCTCACCAAGGCATTGGTCAGCCTGGAGCTTTTGTCGATGACACCTAAGATGCTGTTGCTGCTCAAGGATGGAACCCAAAACTACAAGGTTATGAATCAAACCTTTTCACCACACGTCTCCACTCACAAGGTCAACCTTTGTCTAGGTTAGAAGACACATGCAGTGACTTCACACCCAGAACCTTACCTGCACCTCTTGCCTCACCAAAAGAACATCTCTGCTACTGCTAAGTCAGGCTTATCTTTCAAATCTTAATCCACCTTAGATCAACCTCTTTGAATGACAGCTACAATAATTTCCTTAGTAGATTGCAACTAATAAATGCAGCTGGCATATTAGTTTCCTGCCCACCACCACCCTCCAGCTTCATTTTTGGTAGAGTTAGCAAAGATTCTCATCCTGTTCGTTGAGCGACTGATTAGAAGACTTTGTTGCCAGTAAATTTTATTAGAGTACAAGGACAAGATGGTTGGGTAATATTCTGTTGATTGTGTTTGAGAATCGATGCATTTAGCCTGACGAGGATCAGTAATGAGTTCAGCAACATATCTGGGATGCAAGTAGGGGTCCATAATGATTCATTTCTCAGCCCCGTGCAGTTCATTCTAGTCCTCCCGGTCCATCCCTCATACGGAACTCTTGTATGCTGATGACCTTGTCCTTTTTGAAGAGGAAAAATCAAAACTGAGATTTAAGTAATATACCTTTGTAATTATGCATTTGTGTGAATGATTACTTTATTAAACATTACATCAACATTCTGACATACTTCATTATAATACTATTCTAAAACTAAATGGCAGCAAATGTCATAATGTCCCCCCCCCTTTTTTTTTTCTTACATTCCTATGAAAATCCTACTAGAAATAATTTACCATATTTGCTTGTGCTCTAGTCACATCCCTAATTTAGTGTTTGCTCCTTAATTTGATACACATTGTTTACATTTCTTAGTTTTAGCTTTGCCCTATGTATGTGACACAGCCCATTTATACTTTATTTCATCTCTGTTGGGGTTTATAATGAAGGCGCATGGCTGAGTGGTTAGAGCATTGAGCTTACAATTGTGAGGTCGTGAGTTTGATTCCCAGACCAGGCTGTTTGTTGTGCTCTTGAGCAAGACACTCTATTTCACATTGTTCCAGTTCATTCAGCTGTAGAAATGAAATGTCACTGGTGCCAAGCTGTATCGGCTCCTTTGCCTTGGACAACATTGGTGACATGGAGAGGTGAGGCTGGTATGCATGGGTGACTGCAAGTCTTCCATAAACAACCTTGCCTAGACTTGTGCTTCAGAGGGGAACTTTCTAGGTGCCATCCGCTGGTCATTCATGACTGAAGGGTGTCTTTATCCAATGTTTATAAAATAAATACCTGTCATATAATACACCTTTTTTTTCCTTTTTTATATCTTTATCATTAATTTTGTGCTAATAAAAGATATCTAAAGCTTGACTTTTTTCCTCTTTTTCGTAGTTGGAGTAAATGGAGCCGACAACAACTCAACACCAGCGACTCCAGCAACAACGGTGGCACCCACAGAAGTATCTTCAAATGAAACTACAACAATTATAACTACAACAAATTCAGCTCCTACCACTCCGCATGAAACTACTACTGTTTCACCTTCATCCTCGTCAGCTAACACCTCAGCAGCTAATGGTTCATCCACAGCAGTACCTGTCACCTCAACCACACATCCCACCTCCCCTGCCTCATCCACCAAACAGCACTTTGATGCAGCTTCCTTCATTGGTGGTATTATTCTGTGTGCTGGAGTTATTGCCATAGTGTTTTTTGGTTGTAAATTCTACAAGGCCAGGCAAGAGAGAAATTATCACACTTTGTAAGAAAAATGAATTGAAACACAAAAAAAAGAAAAAAAAAACCTGGTTTATTTTATTTTCTGTTTGTTTTTCTGTTCATGTTTTTTTTTCTGTCTTTTTTAAAAAAAAACCAAAAACTTTCCTCTCCTATTGTTGAGTAGCTTTGTGCCTCTGGAATTTATCAATAACAGCCCCTTTTTTTTAGTGAGGGCTCATGTTTCTAGAATGGTATCAGTATTTCTCTAGTGGAGCCTTTTATCTCACCACACACACACACACACTCTCTCTCTCCTCCTTCTTTTCCTCACCCCATCTCTCTCTCTCTTTTCCCTTTCTTCTTCACAATGATATCAGTATTTCCTATTGTGGGGCCTCGTCCTTTTCTCTGGAAGGAATTAATTTTTCACAAAGACTCCTTGAATTGCAAAAAAATTTTTTTTTTTTCTACTGTCTCCAGAGAATCTTTTGATGCAACCCTTTAACTCTTGGACATCAGTTTATTTCCTAGTTGCATTTAGAGTTAGTGCTTATGCACCCACCCCCACCCAACCCCAACCCCCACTGCTGTAGTTCTCCCTTCATGCATCAGGTGTTTGAAGGCCTCCCTACCTCCCCCTCTGCATTAAGAGTCAGTACCATCAATATTTCAATTGTCCCCCCAACTGCAGCTCAACTTGAAATCATTGATTAACACAACAGCAGCAGCAGCAGAAGAATGAAACGATCTACTTAACTTGAATTGTTAATTTTTTCCATGTTTTGTTCATTTAAACCTTTAATTGAGAATTAAAAGAAACAAAATTTTCCCCCAACAGTTCTTTTTTTTAAACATTTAAAATATGTTTATTGTTATTTGCTGAAGAATAAAATAGTTTAGCTAAATTTTGCTACTTTCTCACATTTCTTAAAGCCTTTATTGCTTTTTCTATATAAATGTTGTTTTAGTTCTTTTTATTTTTGTTCTATTTGTTGGGTTTTTTTTTTCCACTGAATGCTCTGTGGAATCTTTATTTTACTTTTTTGGTTTTTTTTTTTCCTTAATTGTTTTCATGTTTATCAATCAATTACATATTTACTATTATAATAATATTAGTTGATAGTTATTTACAAAGTGATTGCAGATAACTTGTGTTTCCAGAAAAATATATAAAAAGTCTTTATTTTCATAATTCTTTATAACTCATATGAAACTAATAATGGAGTTTTGTTATCAATATATATATATATATATATATATATATATATATATATATATATATATATATATATATATACACATATATATAATTGACTACTAACTACTGTTCAATGTGTTTGCAAGGAATTTTTAAAGCATTTTAAAATGGGACCATATTAGATATGAAATACTGAATATGTCTGGAAGCTTACATGACAGTATGCTTAAAAGAACATTTTATTTGGAACTGAACTGGTGTCATATTCTTCTTGTAATGAACTTAATAATCTTCATACTCAATTATATATACCTGTATTAAATTTTAAATTAATGTTAAATCGGAGAAATTTTATTTTTTTACTAGCGAATGGTACTCACTTTTTAGATTTAATAATTTTTGTCTAACTCTTCCAAACTCTTATACAATGTAAAATTCAAATTCTACTAAAATTGTTCTGAAATAGAGGTTTTTTTTAATTATTATTTACTCCATTGAAAAATTAATTTCTCCTTATTTTCTGTCAGTAGTTTATGTGCACAGAAGAAAGATTTTTGAGAAAAAGGTTTGTTTCTGGGTTTTTTCTTCTTAAATAACAATTATCTCTTCTGTGTTCATATCTAGTGGCTCCCAAGAAATTTCTTTAGAGAAAGTAGGAAATAAATTTTTTGGGAATTAACATCACTTGAATATAATAAATAACCAGTTAGAATAATTTATTTACAATTAATTTCATTGCAAACCAATTTGAAAACTTGTTTAAAATATTTAAATACCATCTTCTAGCAGCTTATGATTTTGACTAGAAATAGAGAGAGAGATTGAAGTTATTCAGTCCCAGTTTTAGTTGAATATATTAAGCATAGTGTAGTTTAATTAATGCTAAGTTAATGTTAGCTTCTTGTTTTCCTCTAAAATATTTCAATTATTTGTACAATTTTTTTTCTTTCTTTTTTTTCTTTCCAGGACGAGTTCAACTGTCGCCCGCTATTGATTGCAGTTATAGCTGGTCCCTCGTCATTGATTGTAGTTAACTGCTCCCTTGTCATCTGATGCATTAGTTTTTAAATAGGTTTTTTTTATTTAGTTCTCCCCACCTCCAAACAGATTAATTCTAGAGCTAAGGTTTCTTCCTATTGTTTCTCCTCTCTGTTCACAATAGGTCGGTCGTGAACTCATAATGTAAATGCAAGAGATTTGTCTTGGGATAAAAAGTGCAACCACCACTAAATGATGCCTAGTTCTTGTTCAAATGAAAGTTTCTTTATGTTTAGGTTGCTAGAGTGAATATCAAAGATTATATTTTGGTGAAAATAAAACCTGGTTGTAATTCAAGCTGAAACTTATAATTCTATTTATTTTTATTTTTTTAACAAACATTCCCTTTTCTGGCTACTAGGAACTGTTCTCTCTACCATTGGAGGTGAGCTTAGTTTGCTATCATTGAGACTGGAACCCAGTAACAGACCCTTTATCTTCTAATTCTGAATAAAAGTTTTGACTCGTATATTGTTTGATTTTTGTTTTATTTTCAATTTTCTGACTAAGACTTCCAACTCTTCAGTTTTCCCCCAAAGAAACTGGTGACGCTCTCTGTCGGGAATTTCAAGGTTTTCTCATTTCCTCACACCCAGATGAAGTGCTGTTGCTTGGGCTGGAGATGAGAAATTGAAGATAGGACAGCGGCAAGGAGCAGTGGTATGGTGGAGCTAAAAATTACTGGTATGAGATGAATGCATTGGGGAGGAAGCTGAGAATTGGATCAAAACGATAGAAAGAACCAGGATATTGAGCAAGGCAAAAAGAAATAAGATGAAAAAAAAGCCAAGATGGTGGAAGGAGAGAAGAGTAAGTGAGAGAGAGACCCTCCTCCCCAAGATACAGAAACTGATGCAGTTCTTTCGGTTTAGCTGCCTATGTAACATTCTGGAGATAAAGAAAAGAGAAGCTATTTTGCCTTAAAGCTATACTGAAAAGGAATACACCCATACATATGCATTTGGTGTTATTTGAACTCACAATGCAAAGAGTTTGAACCAGTACCACAGGGCATTCTATCAGCATCATCATAGTTTTCCAATGATGCCACCCTACATGCTAGGCAGGCAGGCTGACATTCCCCACTGAATGGAACGCCTGTCTGTCTTAGGGTGACCCATTTTCAGCGGAGTGGACAGAAGCAACGAGAAATGAAGTGTTTTGATCAAGAATATAATGCACCTCCGATCTGGTAATCAAAACCATGATTTTTTTTATGTTATCTTTATCACCTTTCCAGTATCCGTTTCTATTTCCATATTTTGCCCCTTGTGCTGTAACGGGCTGGGCATATCTGCAATGTAACATCACTTGTCCCTTTTCTTGGAAAACTTGTGTATATATATATATAAGCTAAAACAGAAACGAAGCGGCAAATGATTTGGCAAGACTGAGTCACCTTGATGAAAACTACTCGTATTATTAAAAAAAAATTAAGTAGATCGTGAGTAGCCTCCCTTATTCCTTGACGTAATGAAAATGATATTTTGTAGGGGGGGACAATCCCGTCTTAGATTAAGTAAGGCCGAGATTTCAAATTTGAATTTTAAATCAAAATCGAAGAGGCACGGAATATTTAATATTTCTTTCTTTTTTTTCTTCATTTTCTTACACATAAAGATCTTTTGGAATTGTCAGCTCAGTATAACCCGAGGCAAATAAATTACGTTAAATTAAACATTTTACGAACAAAATTCTTACACAAAATAAGTGCTAACCTTTTTGCATGTTGAAACAGATTTTGTTGCATTTCAGGGGTGTCATTAGGAAACAAATTATACTGCTTGTATAACAGTGATGCTCATTTACAACAATAATGTGATGTCATGACAAGAAGAAAAACACACACACATATATATGTAGGGAGTTCGTTTTGCCCTGCCTCAGGTTTGAAACCCAAATCCACTTGCTTGTTGCTTGTCAAACAGGTCTGAAATCTCTTTGTGTTTGCATCTCCACACCGGAGGATTAATGGAAAACACTTGACCTCCTAGAACCTCTGCTGGTCACGGAAGTGTCAGTCCTTGGCTTTCGATTTGACCTACATCCTGTCCATGGAGTATATAACAGGGCATTTCTTTCTCCAGCTTCATTTGAAGAGCAGCTTTTGGCCAGAATCAAGAGGACAATGCCACCCTTATTCTTTATTTCTCTTTGTCAGCAGAGTGTAATCCTTCTCTTTCTCTCTCTCTCTGTCATCAGAATGCACAACAATCAACAGGCGAAGCTTTGTCACTGTCAATTATTAATTACTGCTAAGTGGAGCAAAAGAGAATGGAAAGTGTTGCTGAAGAGGTGTGACAAAAGATTTCTGGACAATGGACACGATGTGTGATGAAAGATTTCTGGACAATGGACACAAGCTAAAATAAGAACAATAATAAATGAGTGAAGAACGAATGTATTGTGCCTGTGTTTATTTAGCAAAAAAAAAATTTTTTTTAGTGGCTATCCTGAAATACAACAGACTTTCTAACCACTTGCAAGCAAATAAACATGTAAATAATATATTCTATTCTTCAGTATTCTTCTTCACTTGAGATCGACAATTAGAGAACCTTCCATCTTCACTGCAACAGCAGTTACATTTAATCCCTACATGTGTGTGTGTGTATTGCTTAGGCATTGCAAGACCAATAACTCAATGTAGAACTCAATATGCATGTGTTTCAGAGCAAATTGTTTGCTGGGTACAGAGTGATGATAAGAAAGAGAGAGGCAACATAATTCGTTCCCAAATAAATTACATTTCATATTCAAGGTTCCAATGAAGATGCAAGGTGTTACTCAGACACTCAACTTCGAGTCCACTGCATCTTGTAGCAGAAACAGCTGTAAGCTAATGAAGTTCATAAAATAATCACTTATTCCTTAATCATTTCAATTTCTTGTATCTATACACACACACACACACAACAAATGAAGGACAAACATTTCAGAGTGTTTGGGTGTCAATCTGAGGGGTCTTTTTCTTTTCCAGGTTATAGGTCATTTAGTTCACAATCGTAAGGTCATGAGATCAATTCCTGGCGATGCATTGTGCCCTTGAGCAAGACGCTTTATTTTCATGGTGCTCCAGTCTACTCAGCTGGAAAAAGTGAGTAGTACCTTTGTTTCAAAGGGGCCATCCTTGTCACATCTTGTGTCTCACTGAATCTCCCTGAGAACTACGTTAAGGGTACACGTGTCTGTGGAGTGCTCAGCCACTTGCACATTAATCTCACAAGCAAATTGTTCTGTTGATCGTATCAGCTGGGACCCTCGTCGTCGTAACCGACAGAATGCTCCTTAGGGTCTGTTTGATAGGATGAAAATAAATTAAGTAAAGATTTTATTTAACATACACAGGTACAAATTAATGCGCTTCTAAAGCAGAATTATGCTTAATCTTTATTAATCCACTTAAAAAGAATTAAAGAACAAATCTATTTTCAACACACCATATGCAAATTAATCAACTTCAGAAACATTGCATAGTATTCTGGATAAACGGTCCATTACTGTGTAAAAACAAAAAAGAACTAAAAGGAAAAAATACCGTTTTCCACCTCTCTCCTTTCCAAATGAAATAATGATACCAATTCCAGAATTCTGCTTGCTATTCTAATTCAGTAAAAGAACTGATTACGCTTGAAGGTCAAGTTTTGCCAGTTGTAAAAAAAGAAAATTATTCCTAGGTATGGTTGTGAAGTAAGAATTTTGCCTCCCAGTAACATGGTCGAGGGGTTCAGTCCCACTGCATGGTACCTTGGGCAAGTATCTTCTACTATAGCTCCATGCCTATCAAAGGTTTGTGAATGAATTTGGTAGACAGAAACTGAAAGAAGCCTGTCGTGTACAAAATATATATATGTGATGGAGGTGGATGTGCGTGAGTGTCCTTGTGTTTGTCCCCTTCCCCACTACTTCACAACCAGTGTTGGTTTGCTTGCAGCCCAAGTAACTTTGCAATTCAACAAAAAAGAGAATGACAGAATAAATACTAGCTATAAGACGAAGAAAAGAAAGAAAGAATTCTGGTTTAAGACACCCCCTCCTCCGCCATAACCTTTAATCTTTAATTTTTTTGAATTTTCAGAAAATTTTTGTTCTATACACGGGAATTCATGGGATTATGAAAATGAAAAAAATTTTTATTCCGCTCCCCCCCGTCCCGATGTAGCCTAAAATTTCCACTCGTTTTCCGACTATTTTTTAAAATCAGAATTTAAGATACGGACAGTCGAAATTCTTTGCTTAAATCCCAGCAATGGACCATCCTTGAGTGCACTATCACTCCATTAAATATGCTTTGGGGGAGAAAAGTATTGAAAAGCATGAGTTACATGTCAGAATGACAAAGAAATGAAGAGGACGGTATCAGGTAGTCATGGGATGTGCTAAAAACAACGGCTAAATCACACACAATTTTTTTTTATTTCCGTAATCGTATGCATTCGCGTGTGTAGAACAGAAATTCGCAGACATTTTCTGAAAACATTCCCCAAACTAAAGAAATAAAAATTATGAGGGATTATATGGGGGGGGGGGGGCTTAAACCAGAATTCCACCTAACCAAAGATTTGTACTGAAGTCGATTCGTTTGATTAAAACCGGATCAGAAAAGATGCCCAGCTTGGCCGCAGTGAGTCGCGGTTGTGAGGCTTGCGCACGCCACCGGAAGTGGTAAGAGCTACAAGTTGCTTTCAGATTATTTATTCTGTCGGAGAATCCCCAGATTTTTGTTGGTGAGAATTTATTTCTTTAAATTATTATTATTGTTATTTTACCCCTTTCGTTTTTTTTGGCTTGATTTTTAAGGACTAAAAATGCCTAATACCTACAGTGACATAAACTAAAAACGACCGTAACAAGACGCTTAAATCCTTAAAATGGATTTATGTAAATATTTGCTGTCTTCAAAGCAGGAAATGTTTGTTTATTGGTAAATGAGGATCCAAGTTGTCTGCAAAAAACCCTAACAAATCAGCACTGGCTGTCTAAGATCACAGCTGTAGGGCTCGGATTTAGATCTACGGATCTTCCTTTGTGAATTTTGTAGGTCTTCCTATTCTTTGCTATTCTCTGTCATTCCTTCTAAAAACATTTTCTCTTGATTAGATATAAAAGCCATGGAAGGATTTGATCGGCTGTTTTGTATTTTGATGATTGGTTGATTAGAAGATAATTCATTCTAGAAATCACTGCATATGTGTGTCTTTTACTAGAACTTGGGGTTTCTCTTTGAAAAGTGAGTTTGACGAGTTGAATTGCCGTGAAGTAAAAATTACAACAGCAATAATAATAATAATGATTAGGCACAGACTTTGAGGTGGGGATAGGAGGTGGCTTGTTGACTACATCGACTCCAGTGCTCTATTGGTGCTTATTTGGCAATCCTTCGACGTTTATGCGACTAATATCGAAGGAGTGGCACTTATTTCATCAACTCCGAAAGGCTGAAAGACAAAACTGATCTCTGAGAATGCTTCAAATGTTGGCACAAGGCCAAGGCCAAACATTTTGAAAGGAAGGGTGGACAAGTCGATTACATTAACCCCAGCACTCGGATGCTACCTTTTTTTCTAATCTATCCCCGAAAGGGATGAAAGACGAAGTCGACCTTGGCAGAATTTGAGCTCAGAATGTAATAATTTGGATAGAAAAAAAAAAATACCGCAAAGCATTTCTTCCGACGCTCTGAAAATTTTGCCAGCTCATCGCAGTAAAAATAACAACGTTTCTTGCGATGGCCTCTTTTCTGAGGGTTAACTAGCTAGACAAATTAATGGTTTTGCTAAGCCTCCGAAGGAACAGATCTTCCGGTGTTTAAAGACGTTCTACACGTGACCATCTCGTTTTATTTATATTCACAGATACACTTACCAGTATTATTTGTATCGTTCTCATTTTTGTACACAGCGTAATGTTATTTGGTGACAATTCGACTGCTATTTCTAGCAGGTCTGGTGACTAGTAAATTTAATAAACTCGCAGTCAAAGCGACATCTCTTTCTTTCTTTCTTTCTCTGTCCAAACTGTGTTCTCTTGTTATGCCATTTGAACTCATCTCATTGTTTCCAACACAGACCACCGCCGCCGCCGCCCACCCTCTCAGAATACGGATGTTTTGAAGGGGAAAAAAAACAAAACAGACGTTGCTCGTTAAGTGGCCATTTATGAATCTGTGCTTGATATCCTACTTTCAAAATAAAACTGAAATGTTCAGTCACGGCTTGTTCAATGTTTGTAACATGAACTGCTTTCAGTTTCTCTATTGTAGTAGTAGTAGTGGTAGTGGTGGTGGTGGTAGTTCTTGTTTAAGCCCACCACCACCATCTCACCCAGGTCAGCTGATTGAAGATCAAACACTTCACCGAAAAGTACAAAGTGTAGCAACAGATGTCATTGTCTTGCGGTGGTAGTAGTAGTAGTAGTAGTAAAGATTACGAATAGCAAAGTATCCTCAGTACTCAGTCAACAGCAAACAATTCATTTGGAAGTCTAAATCCAACCCCTAAATGGATAACGTTTGTCAAGATGCACAAATCAGACCCGGAGCTCTGAACACTTTACTGGTAAATCCCTGTACATTTAGAGTAGTGGTTCGCAACCATTTTCTTTTCTTTTCTTTTTTTTCTATCTAAGGACCCCTTTTTAATTACTATTTCATTCTTGCCAGAGCTGACCTCGCCTGTGCTTGTGCTACATAAAGGGCACTAAGTCCACTCTGTTGGTTGCTGTGAATAAATAAACTGCACAGGAAATGCTATGAAACATTTGGTGGCTGACTATTTTGGCCAACATCTATCACATATGAACTATCTCTTATCATTCTTATCGTCCTCATCATCATCATCATCGTTACTGTCGTCTTTTATTACTGATGTTTTTGATTTTTCTAACTGTATCTTCAGAAACTGGATAATGCCAAATAAAAGATGAGTGACGAAGATATTTCTAGCAATCCGTTTGCAGCCCTTCTCCCTTTGGGTTCCCAGCCGCAGCAGTACACCAAGAAATTGTCTGCAAATGAAGACAATGTTGTCGATACGACCAAAACAGATGACGGTTTGTCTGAAAGATTTAAAGCCAGTTGTATTCTAGGAGAAATATTTCTTGTTACTTTAGATCCAGGTAAATTTCTTTCATCTCTGCTTGTTATTGTTTCTTTTACTTTTGTTTGTATTAAGTAAGCTTTCTATAAAAATCATTTTGTCAACCCAACTCTGTGTTGGGACGGCGAATAATCAAATCTAATTGAAATTTTTTAGTCTGTGTGTATGTGTGTGTGTTCAGGTGCACAGCCTAGTGGTTAGGGTGTTGTGCCCATGGTCACTAGGTTATGAGTTTGATTCCCAGACCAGGCAGCATGCTGTGTTCTTGAGCAAAACACTTCATTTCGTGTTGCTCCAGTCCTCCTTTCAGTTAGAGCGGAATGTTGTGCTGCTTACCAAGTCAGCGGGTTGGCGTCACTCGAAGACTAAAATGATGCAAAGCACACTGTGACCAGCGATGTGTAACATCATCTGATAGTTTGGTTCAATCACATGATGTGTGTGTGTGTGTATGTAAAATATCACTATCATTGTTATTTCATATCTATATAAAATTTTCCCATTATTTCTCAGAATCATCCAAACAGCAAAGAATTCAAGAATCTGAGATTGTTGTTTGTGAGACTAAAAGACATTTTCTAAGATTGACAAATAAATGCTGGCATAATCGATAAAAGATTTTGGATAGGAATCAAAGCAAGAACTGCCATGTTTTTTGACTCCCATTTCTCGTTAACATGTTGGAGTAACTCTCTCTCTCTCTCTCTCATTTACTTCTCTTTCAGATGACATTTACTCTTGTCCTAAAGTTTACTTGAAAGACATTAACAATTCACAAACATGGCTGGATCTTGACTGTCTTAATCAGGTTTGGCCTCTTTTTTTCTTTTTTCTTTTTTTTCTGATAATATTTTATTTATTTTCATTTTCATTAAGGTGGCAAGCTGGTAGAATCATTAGCACGCTGGGCAGAATCGTTAGCACGTTGGGCAGCATTTTGTCCGTCTTCACGTTCTGAGTTCAAATTCCACCAAGGTCAACTTTGCCTTTCATCCTTTCGGAGGTTGATAAATTAAATACCTGTGAAACAACTGGGGTCGATGTAATCAACTAGTCCCCTCCCCCAAAACTTCAGGCCTTGTGCCCATAGCAGAGAGGATTATTTTTATTTCCAATGACTTATGCAAAAATCTCTCAATACACTGAGATTATTCATTCCTGTCACCACCACCCCCTCACTGTGCACAATTATTTCTCCTTCATCTGAATATTATTATCCCTCATCCATCCTTCCCACACCTATATGTTACTATTTATTTTTTGGGCTCTGTAGCTCTGGTGCCAGGGAAAGTTAGATACAGGGGCCCAGGTCTGTGAGGGTTAATTGATGGTTGGCTCAGTCAAGGTTTACTTTCAGCTGAACTAAAACATTGCTATTTTCCATTGGTTTTTTTCCAATATCTATCATTCTTGTTGCATAATATCTCAGCATTTCACACACACTCCTCAAGCACATGGTGTCATTGTTTTCGTCTTGAAGGTTGTGCTTGAACGCTTACTTCTTGAAGATCCTAAACAGTCCATACAATTCGACAGCAAGAGTGCAAAGAGCGAGATTCACTTGGAGCAAGATTTGAAAAATGCAAGTGAACAGAAATCGTTGCACTATTTGTTTGGAAGCTTTCTTCGAGCACAACACCTCTTGGTTAAATATCAGGTAAGCATCGTTGGTTTTGTTTTCCAACAACCGTATCAATTCTCAGCATACTCGATGTTATTCTTCATTGTGAATGCATGGAGCCTTGTGGTTAGGGTATTCGACTCAAGATCGAATGATCGTGAGTTTGATTCCTGGCAGCATGTTGTGTTCTTGAGCAAGTTGCTTTATTTCATGTTCCTCCGATTCACTCAGCTGACAAAAATGAGTCATGCTTTTAATTCAAAAGGGGGGCCAACCTGGTCACATTCTGTGTCGTTCTGAATCACCCTGAGAACTACATTAAGGGTACATGTGTCTGTGGAGTACTCAGCCAATTTGCATGTTAATTTCATGTTTGTTGATCGGATCAGCTGGAACCCTCATTGTTGTCACTGACAGAGTGCCACTTATGGTTATCACTGACCCTACCTGAAAAAACCCTGGTAGACAGAAACTAAAAGAAGCCTGTCGTATATATATGCATGTATAAGTACTAGGGTTCATTCATTCAACTAAAAATTTCTTCAAGGCAGTGCCCCAGCATGGCCACAATCTAATGACTGCAACACATGAAAGATAAAAAGATAAAAGAAATCTTCAGTTTTTTTCTGTGATGGTTCATTCTTCTTGCAGGGGACCAGTTTTGAACATTATATTAAAGAATGTCAAAATGTGGCCTTAACAAATGCCAAACTGTGTCTACAGCAACCAGAACTTGTCTTGAGTCAAAGCTTGCCAAATCAATTCATCGACATATTCTTCAGCAACTACAAGACAGTCTTAGGTAAGTCATATTATTGCCATTTACTCTTTCTACCCGGTTATCATCATAACATCTACTTTCTCATGATAGCATGGATTGGACGGAATTTATTGAAAAAGATTTTCTAAGGTCACGTAAAAGCGCCTGTGTGATGCCATGCAAAAGCACCCATGTAATAGCACCCAGCACACTCTGTAAGGTGGTTGGCGTTAGGAAGGGCATCCAGCCATAGAAGCCATGCCAAATCAGACTAGAATTTGGTGCAGCTCCCCAGCTTGCTAGCTCTGGTCAAGCCATCCAACCCATGCCAGCATGGGCAACGGACGTTAAGTGATAATGAAGGTCAGGTGTCCTTCCTGTCACCAACCCTGAACTGTTTCCAAGAAGATGATATTTTCTCTGTTGCCAGACTTGTTCTTGCAGAGTATTCGGAAATGAATGTCACCGCTTATATAACAGTGACAATCATTTACAACTACCATGTGATGTCAAAGACAAAGCCTCACAAACTCACACACACACATACACAGTTGACTTCTTTTCAGTTTCTGCTTACCAAATCCAATCTCAAGGCTTTGGTTAAGCCAGGGTTATAGCAGAAGACACTTACCCAAGGTACTATAACGGAGAAAAAAGTAGCAAACGATAAAATTTGGATAAGCGCCGATTTATTCCTCTCATTATGAAAATAAGATTTAAACAACACTTACTGACCAAAAACAAAATAAAAACAAAAATCTTCTTACACAGTGTCATCAAAAGCTGTGTAAAAAAAAGGGGGGCAGGATACTAATATTTTGTTGGGTTTTTTTTTTATTTCTTTATATGGTTCAGTCATTGGACTGCAGCCATTCTGGAGCACTGTCTCGAGACATTCATTTATCGAAAGACCAGTTATGATTTATTGACCCAGGCAAGTTGCCCGACTGGATGCTGACGAGGAATTGACATTAATTTGATTTTACATTGATCGGTCAGTTAATGATTACCATCTAACATCTTGGCTGGCTTTTTTCTTTTTCTTTTCTTCTTCTGCACCAAGGAGACAACTGTATGGTGATGCTCGACTTCTTCACTAGACTTGCTAATGAAGTCCATAAATTTACGGAAGTTGGATCCGTGAAGGAAGCCTTCCAACCAATATTAGATGTTATTTATCAACATATGACAACTGAACTCAATCTTATGCACGTAGCTCTTTTTGAATATCTAGACCTCCTCACATTCTTCCACAGGTCTGAACCTCTTGCTCTGGTCAGTATGTTTTGTTTTTCTTTCTTTCTTTTTTTTTTTTTTTCTTGAAATGGTTTTCTTGAAGAAATGCAGTGTTCTGTAGGCATGGCTGTGTGGTTGATAAGCCTGCTTCCCAACCAGGTGGTCTTTGGTTCACTCCTACTGTGTGCAACCTTTCATAAGTGTCTCATACTGTAGCCTGGACTGACCAAAGCCTTGTGAGTGGATTTCATAGATGGAAACTGAAAGAAGCCCGTCATGTGTATATACACACACACACGTCATCATCATTTTAACGTCCACTTTTCTATGCACACATGGGTTGGATAGAATTTATTGAGGCAAATTTTCTCTGTCCAAACGCCCTTCCTGTCAACCGATCCACTCACGAGGCTTTCATCAGTCAGCCCAGGGCCACACATACACACAAGATGCCATGCAGTGGGATTGAACCCAGAATCATGTGGTTGGGAAACAAACTTCTTACCACAGAGCCACACCTGCGCCAACAATGTGTGTGTGGTGGTGATGGATATCAATCAGTTACTAGTAAAACAGGTCATACCTGTGAGAGAGAAGCAAGATAGAAACTGGAATACTGCAGCAGACAAAATTGTAAGACAGGGAAGAGAGTAGGAAGAAGAAAACAGGAAGAAATCGGTGAAGAAAGCTTAGACAAATAAAGAAAGAGTAAAATCAAAGCAGAAACAAAAAAATAATTTTTGGTAACAATGTTGGTTTTACTTCCAGGCTTTCCTAGAACACAGCACACCACAGGCCAGCACCCCAAAATCTTATGAAAAGACATTACTTGGTTGCATTCTCTCCTTCAGTTGTATTCCTGTCTCAGACAGTGGTCCTTACGAGTTCTTCAACAACCCATCGGCAGGTACCAAAACAGAGAATGACATTATTGAAGCCAATATTTGGAAGGTAATACTTGTAATTCATTTTGTATGTAACGTGCTATAATGTGCCCATTATTCTTGGGAGGGTCATAGGGGTAGAATCCTCAGGCACCACCTCCATAGGCGCCTATCAGAAGCAGGTGTCATTAGACTTACCAGCTGGGTTCCCAAATTTGACCAATTGAGACTGAGACTATGGTTATCATCTGACCATCTCATTCTCGGTTCAACCATAGGCTTTCTGCCAGTTGGCTTGGCTTTAAGAATCCATCTTCCGATTCTTTCCTGCGACATACTAATCACCTGCACATATCACTGGAACTACAACCATTTAACATGGAGAAGTAGTGGCTTGACCTGGAGTGACTCCCTGATCTCCAAGCTAAGCACCCTGTCAATTAGCATTACTCCAAAGATCCCTTTTGGAGGGACCCCATTTTGGCCACTTGTATTAAACGTTTGTACTCTTTTGGTCATTACCCAACAATTATGTCCATAAGTGAGGATGGGCATGGAAACTGAACTGAAGACAGCAAGTTTGGCTTTTTTTTTCTTTTTGCCATCCTTTCCTCTATGAAATGATGGAACTGGTGCATTACCTTGCCAGTATTTGCAATAATGTATGAAATGCATAAAGACATACGATATATGTATGATGTTTGTGAAACCCTTAAAAAAAGTCTGGTTACTTATTCTATCGGTCTCTATTTATTAAAGCTTCAATGTCTTAGCAACTGACTTGGTTGACACCCACAAGATTATCCAGAGCTCCTTTTTGAATTCCATATGACATACACTCATGACTTTTGGAAACAGTTTTTTCCTGCTCAGAATCGCTGAAGCATGGAATAAACAACCCACATCAGTTGTTAGCTGTCAGGGCGCTACATCATTGAAAAACTCCTCTGCCTCCTGAAATTAGCCAACAGTACACCCGATGCCCCTCCCCACCCCTTTCTTTAAGCACTTCATTTATTGTTGCACTTCCTGTGCATTGTTCTCTGTACTGTCCATGATGAGTTGTGGTGCACCTCTGAACACTGTATACAATAAGTTTGTTATATTCCATTGTATCTTCAGGCATTGGCAAACCTTGGTGATAAAGTCCACCAGTTGTTTCATGGACTTATTAAAGTCTCTGACGAAACTCGACATCAAGTCCTAAATTGGTTGGCTAATTGCCTACATTCTAACGAAGGTAGGTTACTGCATTTGCATTGTATTGCTATTTTTCTGTTTTTGTTTTTTTTTCCATATTCACTGCAGATAACTGAATGTTGCAAGTGCAAAGGTGTCTTAAATACTGATTAGAGAGCTGTGTATATGTGTGCATCTAATGGCATCATTCATCATTGTTTCAACGTTCGATTTTCCCTTTCCATCTTCCTGCAAATATCTCACATAAAACATTCCATTTTTGTAGCTTTTATTTAACGACTTGTTTCTGTGTTGTCTTTTGTCTAATTTGTTTTTATTGTTTTAAATACACCACCTAATTAACAGAAATTAGCCGTATCTCCCAACTGCTATACATTTGTGTCTGACTGGTTGCTACACAGTCTACACAATTACTTAAGCTCTCTACTCCACTGACTGCCAACAACTTTTCTTCATTGTTTTCAACCCTGGGCCACCCTCTCCCAGGTCTTGTTGGTTTTGAATTGTCATCAATAACTATGCTTGTTAGAGGTGTTGGCACTATGCAAACCCATTTTCACCTCTGAGAAGAAGTGGTCCCTATTAGTCTAGTCTCTATCCTTTGACCTGTCCAGCAAGGGAGGTCATACCAGGAGTGTGCACTCCACTGGCATAGCTGCTATGAGAAGTGGATTTGGCATACACAAAAAGACACAGGCATTGCTGTGTGGTTAAGAAGCTTGCTTCTCAACCACCCAGTTCCAGGTTCAGTCCCACTGCATGTTACCTTGGACAAATGTCTTCTGTAGCCATGGGCCAACCAAAACCTTGCGAGCAGATTTGGTTGATGGAAACTGAAGAAAACCCATCGTGTGTGTGTGTGTGTGTGTGCATACATGCATGTATGTGTGAGTGTGTGTGTCAAAGTGTCTTGTCTTGATATCCTATTATTGCTGGAAACGAGTGTCACCTTCATGCAGCAGGTGTGTCCTTCATTTCCATTCTTCCATGAAAACATATCCACCCTCGAGGAAATATTACGTTGCTTGGAAACAAACGAAGGTTGTTGACAGGAATGGCATCCAACCATATAAAATCTGTCTCTGCATGCATGGAAAAGTGGACATTAAAATGATGACACAGATTTAATGTGACCACATAATGATGACACATATTTAATGTGACTGTTTTATATGTTTTACAGTTAAGAATGACTCCATTATACTTCAGTTGTGGTTGATGTTTTTATTTGTTGTTTTTTTCTCTCTTCCTTGTGCTTCTTTACTTAAATCACCAAATTATCTGATTTAACAGATCGAGCTAAACTTTGGACCGCTCAAATAAGATACCCTTTTGATAACATCTACTGTTCTGACCGGTTCTTTCTTAATCTCTGCTATGTGATGTTGAAACTTTGTCAGCCATTTTGTAAAAACATTTCTTCGAAAATATTCAAAATCGACCCAACATACATGACTGCTGTGGTAACAAGTGATGAGGATGCGAAAAAGAGGAACATCCATGCTAAAGGTAAGACAAAATGGTGTTGAGATTCAACTCAAATATTTAATATTTCTAAGTTCATATATAGCAGCTTTGTAATGGTTTTACTGACATGTGAAGAATTCTCTGGATAGGAGCAAGTGTGGCTGTGTGGTTAAGAAGCTAGCTTCCCAACCACTTGCTTCTGGGTTCAGTCTCACTGCATGGCATCTCCTCCAGTTGTCTGAACTGTTCTGAGACTTTAAATAAACCTTCTGTCTGATTAACTAAACAAATATTCATCATAGTACCTTCACACCCTGATACTGCTTTCATAATGTCACAGCTATTCCTAACAGACCTGCAGTTTTTCCCTGATCTTCATGAAGGTTTGCGCTCTCTGAGTGCTCTTGTTCACATTATTTTCAATTAATTATGCACGATCTAATAGCTTTGAGATTTCGATGATGCAATTGTATATATTTAGAAGGGTAGGTGTGAGAGGCTGGATCTGGCCAGTTTGAATATAAAACAGAATATTTGGTCCAGATACGACTCATTTAAATGCAAAACTGTTAAACCAAAACACTGCTTTTACTTCATGATTCCTTAAATAATGGCCAAATAATCTGGTTTCTGTTTGTTGCGGGGCAGGGTGCTAAATAGAGCCAACCAGTCTTTCATCACTTTGTCCATTTTAGTTGTCTTTTCTGTATATATATCTGTCAATGTCTAACATCCAGTTAATTACATTTTACTTGCTCAGATTTAATGAAATTAACCTGCTTAATTTCAAAGCCCGAACATGAAGAAGATCTGGCGTCGTCAAGCAACCAAACGTACAATTTTATCACAGAATGTTTCTATTTAACTCACTTTTGTTTGATGCTTGGATTTCAAGTACTCAATGATAAGTTTATGCGTCTCAGCCAAGAGTTGCATCGAATTCAGCGTACCTATGCCGAAGCACACGAACAAGAAGGAGAAAATGGAATGCCTCCAAGTATCAAAGAGCAGTTGGAAATTGGTAAGTATATCGATTCTATTTACAGGTGCAGGCATGGCTGTGTGGTGAAGAAGTTTGCTTCCCAACCGTGTGGTCTTGGGTTCAGTCCCAATTGTATAGAAGCAGTCCTCTGCTATAGCCCCAGGCCTACCAAACACTTGTAAGTGGATTTGATAGATGGAAATTGAAGGAAGCCTGTTATTAATGTGTGTGTGTATCCCCATATCTAGATATCTTGTTGTGGTTGTAAATGAGCATCATTGTTATGCAAGCTAGGTTGTTCATTCCCAAGTCTTCCATGGAAAACATGTCTGGCCATGGGCAAATATTATCATGTTTGGAAACAGATGAGGGTTGGCAACAGGGAGGGCTTCCAGCCATAGAAAATCTGTCTCAATAAATTCTGTCTAACCCATGAGAGTTTGAAAAAGTGGACATTGAATGACAATGATGACGACAATGAGGTAACAGCAGTGATGGTGGTGCAAGAAATGATATGCAGGTAAATCATCGGAGAAACTTCATTTATTTACAAAGAAAGAAATGCCAAAACTGGCCCCCAGCGATTATATTTAGTCTAAGGAATATTCTTTTACTGCTCATGCATTATCTTGCAGCTTCAAAGTTTTGACAATGTGATTATTTATTTTTAGAATGACATTGTTGGGTAGGTGTGAGAAGCTGGATCTGGCCAGTTTGAACATAAAACAGGCAGAAAATTTGGGGCTGGATATGGTTTAAACATTAAAGGGTTAATATTATTATATCTTTTGCAGGTGTGACAATATTCCTGAGTTTGAAAGCAGCACTTACTGAACCCCAACTTCTTGACATGTCTCTTCAATTCCATATCACAACAGCAGTCTGGCTCTCTCAGATTGCTGTCTTCGGCAAGGTGGACAAAATGAACGCTATTACATTCCCTTTATCAAACAAACCTCCCACAATTTTAGCAACTATCCCGGAAATTACTTTGGACAACTTAACGACTTTCACAAAGTTTGTTACTCATTATAAACCTGAAACATACCAGGTAAGTTTTTTTTTTTTTAATTTTTTTTATTTACATTAAAGTTGTATGAAAGTGGGAGGACATATCGTCTGCTGCTTACATATTTCCATCCATCTATCTATTTTTGCCACCCACTATTCTTGGGAGGGTCATGGAGGGAGAGTCCTCAGGCACCTGCTCCATAGGGTCCTATCAGTTATTACAGTTGCTGGTTAGATTTCCAAGTCTGACCGACTGAGATTGTGGATATTATCCAACCATCTCATCCTGGGTCTCCATCTAAGTCTCCTTCCAGTTGGCTCAGTTTGAAGAATCCCTTTTGTGATTCTTCCCTCTGACATTCTAACCAAATGTCTATCTTGGGTCCCTTTTTTTTTTACCAACTTCTGTTTACATGTTTATATGACGAAGTAGATTTTGTAGATCAGTAATTTCATAAACTTGGGCAATAGTTCCCTATTAAGAATATTCTGAACTCACAAAGGGGTGCTAGGTGTTTAGAGGAGTCGTAATTTTTTCGTAGAAATAAAATATTTAAACCAGATGCAATATGCCACACCATCACTTACAACAACATGGGTTCCAGTTAATTCGATCAGCGACATAGCCTGCTCATGCAATTAGCATGCCTGTGGCTAAGCACTCCACCAACCCACATACCCTTAGGGAGATTCAATGTGACGCAGTGAGTGACAAGACTGGCCCTATGAATCACAGATGCAACTCAGTTTTGTCAGATGAGTGGCCTGGAGCAAAACACATTTTGAAAAAACAAATCTTTGTTGAGATTACAATCTAAGTAGAACATTGTGTTGTTATCAGTAAATACAAATGTAATTGAGAATGAAGCAATGTTCTCCAATATAATTTCATTATATGAGTCCTTGCCATGTCTAGTACTTTCCATAAATATTTATCTCAGGGTCATTAGTCTAAGTAAATGTCTTTAAAAAAAAGGCACGTACTGGATGTGATAAAAACCACTGTGCAAAATTAACTTGAAATAGTGTTTTTTTTATTTTTTATTTTTTTCTGGACTGCTTACATTACACAACTTGCAGTTGGTTATTTACACTGTACAACTTCCACCATGCTATGTATGTTGAATCACACATTATCATCATCGTCAGCACCTCCCCCTTTTTTTTTAATGCTGGCAGTTAGGAGACGGATGAAGGGATGGATGTCAGAACGTTTGTGTTATTGAAGAGAGAGTTCATTGTTCTGTTGTTTTCCATGCCTGATTAACTTTCACTAATTCCTTGCTTTAATTAGAGTGTATACGTTTGCATATTTTCAGGCAGCTGGTGATCGTTTAGATCACTTGATGACTGTCATCCTTGTTTTTATGGGAAGCCCTGAACGCATGAGCAACCCCCATCTTCGAGCTTCCTTAGCTGAAAGCCTGTCATCCCTTATACCACCCTCTGAAAACAGACATGGTAATATGATTGGCCTTAACTTGTAAGTTAATCAGGGTTTTCTTTTTTTTTTCACCTTTGACTTTTCTAAATTAATGTCTTTGGAAGTCGATTTTACATTAACCGTTTTGGTACCAACCCAGCTGAAAGCGCTTCTGGTTCTGTAGTACAAATGTCTTGTTTTCCTAAGTTCTGAATTAAAATCTTCCACCAAACCTTAGTCACAATTTATGTTCCTAACACTAGGGAGACAGAGACAGGTGTCTTGCAGTAGAAGTCATGGATGAACTCCTCTTGTAGTCATTTTCATTTTCATTTTCATATTCAACACACATCTGGCTGTCGACACTCAACCTAATTATATTTCATTCTCCATATCCCAGGTTTTATGAAGGTAAAATTTTCCGCACACATTACCTTGCCAAACACGTTGCTGAAATGTTACTTCATGTTTTTGTGAGTATCGAAATGACGGGACAGAGCGTCGCATTTGAACAGAAGTTTAATTATCGTCGACCAATGTACGCAGTATTGGAGTACATTTGGGAAATACCGCTCCATCGAGAAGCTATTAAGGTCTTCGCAATTCTTTTCTTTCCCATCAATTTCTTCATCCTTTGTTCTACTCTCACAGCCTTGCCTCTGCTTTCTGTTTCTTCTTTCTTCCCGCTCTGTCTGTGTGTGTATCTCTCCCTCTCTCTCTCTCTGTGTATATGTCTTTATCTTTCTTTTTGTGTTGTTCTCTGTATGTCTATCTTTATTTCTCTCTCCTTCTATATATCTATACCTCTATTTCTTTATATATCTATGTCTATCTCTCTTTATATCTGTGTTTATCTCTCTCTATTGCTCCCTGTATCTCTCTCTCTCACAAACACACCAGCTTCCTTTACTTTTATCTTCCATTCCTATCACCTGTTTCCAATCACTCTTTAACCGTCATTAACCCTGTTCTTTCTTATTGTAGGAATTGGTTGCATATGCAGAGGAGAACATAGAAGCTCCCAATGCCCCCCTTTTTTTGCGTTTCATCAACTTACTCATCAACGATGCCATCTTTTTACTGGATGAAGCCTTATCTGTGAGTAAACCCCAGCATTTCCCTTCTACTGCTCCCTTCCTTCTCCTCACTCCAGTCAGTAATCTTTACAGCTTGCAGGTTATATATCGAAGCTTACTTAAAAAGCAAGGCAACCGTGAGCAACTGTTGGATAACGTTGTTAGATAACGATGCTTCTTTAATGACTACTCAAACTCTACTGCAAATTATGTTGTACCCCATGGTAACATATCAGACAAAATGTCTTGTAATATTTCTTCTGGCTCTTTATGTTCTGAGTTCAAATCCCTCTAAGGTCAGTTGTGCCTTCTACGCCTCCAAGGTCAATAAAGTTAAGTACTGGTCTGGCATGACGTTTGCTGGCTTTTATGTTCCAAGAGTTCATCAGCTCCAGAACTCCAGATTTTTACGTTACCGGAATAAACCTGTAACTCGTTGGCAAAAATGTGTTGATTGTAATGGTTCTTTGATGAATAAAATTTCCACATTGTTGAAATCTATTGGGATGAATTTCATGTCCCAAAACGTTGCTTACATTTTACACAGCCTGATATATCTTATCTCTACCTCTTATTTGTCTGTATCTATATCTCTCATCTGTTGTCCATGCTGGCATGGGTTAGACGGTTTGACCAGGGCTGGAAGGCTGCACCAATGTCTCTATATCTCTTATTTCTGTCTTACCTGTATCTTTTATCTCTTAACTGTATCTTATCTATATCTCTTAATCTGTTGTGCAGTACATGATGCAAATTAAAGAGAAACAACAGGAAGAGGAAGCAGGGATGTGGACAGAGTTATCGGACGAGCAACAACAAGAGCAGACATCAAATCTCCGTCAGATTAGCATGTTGGCGAGATACCACAACATAATGGCTAACTCTACCATCCAGGCCATAGAATTGCTGACCACAGACATCAAGTCCATCTTTACCCATGATTCAATGGTCACCAGGATCTCGGAGATGTTGAATTATTTCCTTGTGCACCTGGTAAGTGTGGAGTGAATCAACAAAGATGAATGAAGCGACGGCAACCAGCAGCAGCTGCTGTTGTGGTGGGGGTGGGGGGATTGTGAGAGTGGATGGTGAAATGATGAATTTGTGGTATGTAAGTAGCAGAACTGATGGGGTTTTTTCAATAAATTCAGTCTAAAATATAATATATGAAGAGGACCATTCTATGTAAATTGTTTTTCATTCTTACAGAGAGACACCTGTTTCTGTCTCTCAGTCTTACAATAACCTTTCATCATTTGACACAAGATCCCCTCCCCTCTCAAAGGATCTTTGTCTTGCAATTTACATGGTGGCCCTGCCGGTGCTGGTGCCACATAAAAAAGCACCCAGTCCACACTGAAAAGTGGTTGGCGTTTGGAAAGGCATCCAGCTGTAAAAACCTTGCCAAAACTGACCTCATCTGTGCTGGCGCCATGTACAAATCACTCAGCCCACTCTGTGAAGTGTTGGTGTTAAGAAGGGCATCCAGCCGTTAAAACCCTGCCAAAACAGACACAGACATTTGGTGGAGGCTCCCACCTGGCCAGCTCCCGTCAACCTGTCCAACCCATGCCAGCATGGAAGGAGGATGTTAAACGATGATGATGATGTATTTCAATGTCCACACACACATTCAAGCACCGTACAGACTGGGCCGAAGTGCAGGAGGCTCGCTTGTAAAAGAATAAAAGATATCTTACCACAACACTTTCAGGGTTCTCACATATCCAGACGAGTAAATTATGAAGAAATGTTTTAGGTTTTAAGGAGTCATTTTAATTTTTTTTTTGTTTTTTAGGTTGGCCCAAAACAGAAGAATTTTAACGTGAAAGACAAGAACGAATATGAATTTAAACCACAGCAAATCGTCTCTAATATCTGCAAGACTTACCTGAACCTTGCTGAAGATGAGAAATTCTGTTTCTCTGTTCTCTCAGATGGTCGTTCGTATTCTGAAAGCTTGCTGATTAAAGCAAAGCATATCTTGCATAAAATTGGCTGGTCTCAGCAAGACATTGAAAGCTTTGAGGCTTTGGATCAGAAAATCAAAGTAAGTTCATTTCTTTTTTTATCTTTGATGATTTATTTATTTCAGTCAGTGAACTGTGGCCAGGTTGGGGCACTGCCTTGAGGGGGTTTTGTCAAACAAATTGACCCCCCAGTTATCAAGTGGTGTGGTGGGGGCACAAATACAAACACATACTGGTGACACGTTGAAGGCACCGGGTACACTCTCCTCTCTGGAATGGTCAGTATTAGGAAGGGCATCTGGCCATAGAAACCAAACCAAAAGAGACTGGAACTTGGCGCAGCTCTCCAGCCCCAGTCAAAACATCTAATTCATGGAAAATGATGATATATATATATATATATGTATATAAACACTTGACAGAAAACATTCAGGATGGGTGGAGCACTTTAACTTTGTGTCCCAGTGTAACGTTCCTGTGGTTGTAGATGTATGATCTGGTGGTGGGTTGGGGAAGTCTCTCTTGTTACTTTTCTATGAGTTTAAATATCCTGACATGGTTTTGCTAAATTCTTATTTCAAGGACTTGGGAGTAAAACAGAAAGAAGAGGATGAAATGTTGTCTGAAGCCCCTGATGAGTTCTTGGACCCTATAATGGGGACATTAATGAAGGACCCAGTCATCTTGCCAACTTCACAGAAAACCCTGGATCGAACTGTTATTGCACGACATCTGTTGAGGTAAGTCTGCGAAACCTATCACCATCACCATCATCATCGTCATTGTCATCACCATGTGAGTGAGTGTGTGTGTGTGTGTGTATTTACCATATTTTAACGTGTATAAGGAACCCCTAATTTTGGGGGCTTAAAATTTGGAAAAAGGTTTTGTAAGGGATTATAATATTATCCATGTATAAGAAACTCCCATATTTTTTAACCTAATTTTTGACAAAAAAAGGGTTCCTTATTCACATCAAAATACAGTATATACACTTGTGCGTTTGTATTGCTTCAGTAAGTGACTCTATTGTTCATGTTATTAAAGTCCATCTGTCTGTCTATATTTCAGTGACCAGTCAGACCCATTCAGCCGGAAACCACTGACTATGGACAAGGTCATACCTAATGTGGACTTGAAGGACAAAATCGACCGTTGGTTAAGAGAAAATCGGAAGCGAATTAAAGAATATTAAAACATATTAAATAAAACTAATCTCGATGTCTTAATTTTATGATTATGTGTGTGTGTGTGTGTATAAGAAAATGGATAAAATTTTACATACAGACGTTTTTATTTAAAGACATTAAAATTCATCCATAGAATTTCCTACCTACGGCTGTTTCCATACCCAATTCTTTAATTTCAGAAATAAAATTCCTTATTTGAAACCAGTAAATTGGGTATCCCCTCGGGGAGAATTTCAAAAGGAATTTATTTAACGTGTCGGCTAACCTATGACAAACTCAGAAGTGTTTGTTTTTTTCTCAACGCAAGCGTTCCGTAGAAATTGTCATTGCCAGGTATATACAAAAATAAACACATTCAATACATCCTTGCTCGTACCAATACGATACACAATAGTTCATTGATGGTATTATGACAGTTAAGAGACAAAAAATGGTAGATAAAACTAGTGAATAGGTGAGAACATTCATAGCAAATTCAACAATGAATTTGGTATGAAGGTAGAAGTCTGTTAAGGCTCAATCGTCTTCCCTTTCATAAAAGAGTTCAAGAATGCCTGTTTGTGGGAATTCCTATATGCTGGTGATCTACTTCTGAGAGCTGAATCCATAGGAGAATTGGAGAAGAAATTCCAAAAGTGGAAACAAAACCTAGCATCAAGGGGCCTTGAAGTAAACTTCTGTCTAAGAAGACAGGACCCTGGTACCATCAAGGAAATGGCTTTGTTAGATATGCAGTACCCCATATACTGTACTTGTGGAAGCATGTGGTTTAGTGGTTAGGGTGATGGACTCATAATCACAAGATTGTGGTTTCGATCCCTGGACCAGGTGATGCATTGTGTTCTTGAACAAAACACTTCATTTCACGTTGCTCCAGTCCACTCAGCTGGCAAAAATGAGTAATCCTGTGAAGGACCAGGTGGCGAATATATAAACACTAGAGAAACCAGGAAACTGGCCCTTTATGAGCTGGGATGACTGGAGAAGGTATTTTTACCTTTTTTTTTATATGCTGTACTCAATGGAAGCTATGAAAATACAAGTGATGGAGTAGAATCACAGGTAGACAAGCTGAGAGTGCAGGTTTTGCATGTGACAGATAAACTGGAGCAATGAATAACACTTAGAGTGTGTCAGAACTAGATTCCCTGAAATGCTGAGATGGCTTGGTAGAACTTCCGTTACCTAGGTGACATAATTAACAGTGAAGGGGGCTATTCCAAAAGTATAGCAGCTAAAGTACAAACAGGTTGGAAAAAGTTCAGGGAGTTATTACCTCTGCTGGCAACAAAGCCCTTCTTCAGAATGAAGGGCAGATAGTATAATAGGGAGCACCGCAGAAATGGTAAATGGTTTACAGCACAAAAGAAATCACTTTAAACTTGCTAAAACAATATTCGGGATACCTTATCTCTACTCAGTATAGAAGCAAATGTTATGTAAGATCAAATTTTGAGGATCTGATCAAAGACTTTGTAATGGAAAAGTAGAAAACTTTTCAAATAAAAATAAAATGGGAGAATAGAAAAATAAACATTATTTTCCATCTGACAGTTTTGTTTCATTTTGAAAACTAAAAATTTATTATATAGTTTATTTTTGTTCATATTTTGAATTACATATATATGGGGGCGGGGTATATATGATATGCTTGAGAAGACCTGTTGAGTCACGTAAAACAAAAATCTTAACTGTGGCCAGTGTCCCCTGACTGGCTCCCATGCCAGTGGCATGTAAAATGCACCATCCGAATGTGGTTGATGCCAGCGCCTCCTGACTGGCTCCCATGTCGGCCTGTAAAAAGCACCATCCAAATGTGGTTGTTGCCAGTGTCCCCCTGACTGGCATGAGGGAATTTGCCTCAACAAATTCCGTCTGACCCATGCAAGCACGGAAAAGTGAACGTTAAAACAATGACGATGACGGTGGTGGAGACACACACACAGACACATTCCACGGTGAAAACAAGCGCGTGGTTTGATGTCCCAGGCCTCACCAGATGCCACCACATGCAATATATACCAATATGTACTTAGTCCGTAAATCTGTTTGTCGTACAGTTTTCACCTCGTTAGCCCCAAACAGAAACTGTCACATGGCGATCGATACTAACTTACACGTAGTTCACAGCCACAACTTAAAGTAATCTTAGCTTTTCTGGTAAGTAAAACTTTTTTCTTTAGTGAGGGGGGGGAATGCTACGATAGTAGTTGCAAGATGATGGGAGCACTGGGAACACACGAAGTAGTGTTGCTGGCTTTTTGTTATTTGATAAATGAGAGGGGGGAAAAAAAAGGCACGAAATGATTCTGATGGGACGATGCCTTGCTACTGATAACGGGCGGTTGATGAGGTCAGGAGGACCTCTCAAAGGTGGTGATGGTTTTTAAAAAATGATTTCGGTGATAGAAATTTCTGTTAACTGCGGTTTTAAGGGATTTTTCCAAGGCAATGTAAAGCTGTAAAGAATCCGTCGGGAAATCTATCAATCGAAGCAGATCTGCAGTTTAGCGTCGCACTGATTTCTTTCATCATAACTTTGTTAAAAGTGCATATTTTTAATGAGGTAACAAAGTTGGAAGGGAGAAGAGGGATACCAAATTGTAGTTATGCCTCGACCAAAATACTGTAAAGAATTTCTTTTCAGACAAGAATATTTCCTTAAGACAAGAAAGTGAGAAAATTATTACATTAATATCTTCCTACGTGCATGAGATACTTAAAATGCAGTAATTTAGAATGTTTTCGAAAATGGGTTCTACACGCCATATTATGTAAATAATTGTTTCTAAGACAAACCTAACCCCAATCCTAAGGTATTTGTTTAACCAAAACATTCTTACATTTTCCGACAATATCAGAGGATAAATTTACGAACCTTTACGTTCTCAATTAAAATCCCGCCAACATCAGCATTTTTCTTTCATTCATTCTTGTGCAATTCTTTCTTCAGGCACTGCCTGTAAGGAAACATCGGCACACAGGACAGTTGCCCGGCAGGGAGGGAAGGCTTATTGGGTTATAAACAAGGCTCTTCCCGGGCCGTTGAAATAAAATACCAGTCAAGTCCTGGAATTCGATTAAATGTTCCTATAAGGCATCGCAGAGGTGAATAGAGTTATAATAGAAGAAAGGAATGTAATGAAAAATGAAATTTATTTCTTCATTGACTTCAGCTGTTGTTTAGTTTCACCTCTGTCCCTGGTCCAGTAGACATGTGACGAAATTCGTTCAAGCGGTGATTAACCCAACTTTTATTGATTTACTCTGTTTTGTTTCAAATATAGTGTTTTCTATGGCTGCAATTATTGAATATATTCTTCTCCTTCCCCCCGCTTTCTTTTTTTTTTTTTTTCCAAGACGATACGTTTTGATTTGAGGAGTATTTGGTGTCATTTTCTAGCAAACCTAACCACCGCGTAGTGTCTTCCTCGATGAATTCAGATATTTTGATGGAGGGGTTGGGATATTTAATTTCTTACATCTTTAAGAAATTAAATTGGACTATAATGAAAACATCTAGGAAGTTCATTCTTTATAGTTGTGTAAATAGGGACACATGGAAGTATAAAAAAATATGTCGGAAATAGGTAGTTGTTTTGTCAACCTTGAAGGAATAAAAGACAAAGTCGACCTCTGAGGAATTTGAACTCAGAACACAAAGACGGACAGTGCTAACGATTGTGCCAGCTCGCCACCTTAAGTTGGACTTGTATTGGTTTCAAATCTTGGTACAAGGCCAGCGATTTTAGGGGAGGAGTAAGTCGATTACATCAACCCAATATTCAACTGGTATTTATTTTATCGATCCGAAAAGGATGAAAGGCAAAGTCGACGAAATGCCGCCAAGCATTTTGCCCGGCGTGTTCACCATTCTGACAGCTTGCCATCTTAATAACGGTTTCAAATTTTGGCACAAGGCCAGCAAGTTCAGGGAGGAGATGGAAGTCGAATACATAGACCCCAGTGATCAGCTGGTACTTATTTTATCGACCTCGAAAGGATAAAAGGGTAAGTCAACCCCGGCAGAATTTTAACTCAGAGCATAAAGACGGACGAAATGTCACTAAGCATTTCTCCCGGCGTGCAAACGGTTCTGCCACCTTAATAATCCTTTCTACTGGAAGCACAAGGCCTCAAATTTGAGGGGAAAGATTAAGTCGATGACCTCGACCCCAGTGCGTAATTGGTACTTAATTTATCGACGCCAGTACGTAACTGGTACTTAATTTATCGACCCCCAAAAGGATGAAAGGCAAAGTCGACCCCGGCGGCATAATGCTACCTTAATAATAACCAGAGCAATAATGATAATAGTTTCAAGTTTTGTCACAAGGGCAGCCGTTTTGGCGGTGGGAGAGGGGATGAGTCGATTACATCGACCCCAGTGTTTAACTGGTACTTATTTTATCAACCCCGAAAGGATGAAAGGCAACGTCAACCTCAGCAATAATAATAATAATAATGATGATGATGATGATGGTGATGATAATCCACATGCTCATATTTATGTATTTCCCTAGGCTTATCTTTAGGTACTCCAATGTATTTCCCTAGACAAACTTCAGGCTCCCAATGCTAACATCTTTCGCCAGTCTAACCTTGAGATGCTCTACACCAACATATATTTACTTAGAAAAACTTAAGGTACCCCCCCCCCCTCCAACTCTAATATTCATATATTTCTAAGGCGGCGAGTTGGCAGAATCGTTAGCAGGCCGGGCGAAATGCTTAGCGGTATTTCGTCTGCCGTTACGTTCTGAGTTCAAATTCCGCCGAGGTCGACTTTGCCTTTCATCCTTTCGGGGTCGATTAAATAAGTACCAGTTACGCACTGGGGTCGATGTAATCGACTTTATCCGTTCGTCTGTTCTTGTTTGTTCCCTCTATGTTTAGCCCCTTGTGGACAATAAAGAAATAAGATACGTTAACACGCCGGTCGAAATGCTTAGCAGTATTTCGTCTGTCTTTACGTTCTGAGTTCAAATTCCGCCGAGGTCGACTTTGACTTTCATCCTTTCGGGGTCGATAAATTAAGTACCAGTTGCGTACTGGGTCGATGTGCTTCTTTCAGTTTCCGTCTACTAAATCCACTCACAAGGCTTCAGTCAGACTAAGACTACAGTAGAAGACACTTGCCCAAGGTGCCAAACAGTGGGACTGAACTCAGAACCATGTGGTTGGGAAGCAAGCTTCTTACCACACAGCCATGCCTAGCTCAAAATTTATTGGGAGTTAGCTTATCCACTCAGTTTTTATTGTAAATATTTTTTATGTTTTTCAGATGAAGGCTTGACACGTCCCTAACCAAAGAGGAGCAGATCTTTTCCAAACTTAGTTATGAAAAACTATACAATGGCTTTTGAAGAACTCAAGTTTCTGATAGGAACTTCAGAAGGTTTGTCACTTTATTGTTATTATTATATATTGTCTTTGCTCACCTTCTAACACTGGAGATGTACTACACCATCCGGAGTATTTGGGCGGTTCCAAACAGTGTTGTTTTCTGCAAGTGCTCCATCCATATTGCAGCCCCTATTTGTTCCTCGTATTTCTCGAGATTCTTACTCACTGTTCCCAGGGCTCCAATAATTATTGGTACTACTACCACCTTTTTCAGTGACCACTACTGCTTAACCTCCCAAGCTAACCTGTCATATCTCTCGACTTTTCTTTCTTCCTTATCGCATACCTTGTTGTCAGCTGGGCAGGCTATATCTATGATCCAGCATAGTTTACTTTCTTTCTCAATTAAGACTATGTCTGGCTTCCTATTCTCTATCTCATGGTCACACTGAATCATAAAATCCCATGGAATCTTTGCATTTCTATTTTTGACGATGCCTTCAGGTTTGTGGTCATACCAATTTTTTGCTCTATCAAGTCCATACTTGTTGCAAAGTGTCCAATGGACAAGCCTGGCTATAAGAGACGCCACGACAATATATATGTACCTATATATAAATATTTGTGTCTGTATGACAGGTTTTCACACAATTAGGCTACCAAATTCACTCACAAAGCATTGATCTATCCAGGGCTATAGTAGAAGACATTTGCTCTTGGTGATGTGCAATGGGATTGAAACTGAAGCCATATGGTTCCAAAACAACCTTCTTAACCACACAGCCATGCCATACGTTATATTATTTATTGTAATTTTCTTTTTTTTTTTTTTTTTTTACTCCTAGCTTCCCTTATTTGGAAAATCTACTATTCTGGCATCTAGCATCTCTGGCTGCTCCCTTGCTTACTGAGTCAGTGAGATTTTTAACCGACACTACCACCACACCACTCTACCACCACCACCACTACTACTGGTGAGGTGTGTAGATGACCTGGTGAATAAATAGCCTTACATACTACAATACTTACGTAGCTTTCACATTCTGCTCGACGTAACATAAAAAAATTCTAAACGATCGCTCAACCTGCTAGAAATAGCAGTCAAATTTCCCTTCGATCATACCTTATTGTCTTTAGGAAAAGTGCATTGGTGGGAGGGGGAGAAAGACACAATGAATAATGTAAACCCAGAGACAATGTGTCTAAAACAAAATCGGAATGGCTTTCAACATAGTGTATATTCGATCTTGGCTGACCTGTGGTTAAACAACAATATAACAACCAAGTTGTCTGTCTGTCTGTCTGTCTGTCTTTACTAAACTTGGCAACTTACTAAAGAGAAAAAGAATGTAGTGAGTTTACTTAGGTGTGGCAGAGTAGGAGGGGCAACAAGTTGTCTATGAGTGGCAGGAGAAGTGATCGATGTCCAAGAAACGGAGAGGAACTGGTTGTGTGATGGAGGTATGTTGGAACAGCATGTTCCGTATTTAGGTAGATGAAAGGAAAACAAAACAACTGGAGTTCGATGTTTAGTCACTGGCTCACCCTGATCGATCGACCGAGCAAGATCTGTGGTCATATACATCGTTTCAAGTCATAACCATCTCGTCCATTTTAGGGGTCATTGTACTACTACATTATGTAACATATCCCCGAGTAGTTTGTGTGTGTGTGTGTGATTTGAGGGAGATTTGGTCAGTTATTTCTAGTCGGTTGCTCCATTCCAGATAAGTTGGTATGCCTCGAAGAAGAGAAGTGAATACTTGACGATTCAGACTCCTTCATCATCACCACCACCATCTCCACTACTACTTATACTACCGATAGATCCTCAGTTATATATATAAATATTGCTGTTGTTGCTATGAACAGTGGTGCTGTCAGGCACATATTAACAGCCTCGCTTTTACCAATACCATCTCTATTATTATATCTTTTGTTGCTATTATTGTTACTTCTTCGAGAGTCTGTATCTAGCCCCATTGACATTCGAATTCAGTGAGCGAGTAATAACTCTAAAAGTACTACAGCTTCTGGTGGTGGCAGTACGACCGACACCACCACCACCATCGGTAGCAACTTCAACGTTATCACTGATTGTATTGCGACCATCATCACAACCACCACCACCACCGCCGCCGCCGTCACCACTATAGTTACCGCTCCCAGCTTCAGTAACACCACGGCCAACCACACCATCATCATCACTGTTAGAGCGCCATGGCACGACTAGTTACTGCTGCCTTTGATGTTACCAACTACCACCACTACAAGCGCGCTTATCATCAGCTGCTGAGAGATCTGGAATACAACTAGAGTTACCTACACTCACACTGAGAGGGAGAAAGAGAGTGGGAGTGGAAGAAAGAGTGTCTACTCGGCTGCTGCATCTAACCAGCCATCGAAGAAGCCGAGCAAGGCAACCAACCATCCTACTGAACCACCCGTTTATGAGCAGAGTGCTGCTGTACAAGCGTGAAAGTGCTTCCAGTCGATTGTCCCACCACGACGAGAGGGCATGGCCTGGTATCGCTGGGCGGAAGGTGACACTTCAACACACCACCAGCCCCAGCAGCACCATCAGAGCCCTAAGCAACAACATTATCATCAACACCATACTCATCACCGCTATAGAGCTTGCGGCTCGTTTTCAGATGAACGAATGCATTACTTCGAAAATATCGACAAAAACACCGATCGCTATCACAGTCATTGTCTCCATCATAACAATCACTTTTGGCACCCACGGCGACCTCCGTTAAAGGGAACTCTAGTACTGTTCCCACCTTCGTGGGATACCCTAACACAATGCTGGAAAGAACTATCTGCTCTCGGATTCGGTCTTTCGTCTAGGAAACGCTTGATTCTCTACTTCGTGTTCAGAGGGACCAGCTTTCGAGTGTGTTTAGGCGATGGTAAGTTACTCCTGTTTTCTTTCCCCTCGTTCAAAACTATCGCCAATCGTGTGGATGTCAATTCCAGGATTTCCCTACAGTTTGTCTCACCTTACCAAACCATTTCGTTTGTATAATTCACCTTGGTTTGCTACGCTAACCTTGTCATAAATTAACTCGGAATATCGAAAACTGGTCTTCCGGTTATTCTTGTATACAATATATACATATACGCATTTTATAATAAACACACTTTATCCTCACAAACATTTCTATCCGCACACACACATATATGTATGCATATACGGCTATATATATATATATATATATATATATATATAGTCGTCCAAGGATGCAACTGCATTAAAATGCAATTAATAAACACATGCGCGTGGGCGTGCGCACATTCACACATTCAATTTGTATATGGTTCTACCGATTTCTAATACAAACACATACAGCTATGTTGATATGGATTTTCTGCCTATATTGTGTATCTGTGGTGAGGGAGGTCATTCTTTGAGAATGAACGACAGCGTTGGAGATAGCAAAAATAAATTGTATGTGTGTATATTTATGTTAATGTATGTGCTTAGAGTGGAGCGAGCAACTAGTGTATGCGTGCGCGTGCGTATGATCAATAACAGTTGATATAAAAAAATTCTACTTTTTCAATGAGCATGAAAGAGTTTATATATTGTACGAGTCTA